>NW_028227259.1:23880000-24112500 GCF_978045245.1 Mus caroli
CAAGTGTTGGGATTACAGTTGTGCTCTGCCACTTGGGGCTCTAATCAGAGCTTCCTTTGTTATTTATTTTTGAGACAGGGTTTCACTGTCTGGGATTAAAGGTGCAGACTACCATAGGCATTGTGCTTCTTTGTTTGTTCATTTATCCTTGCAGGACGACGAAGGTGGAGGCCACCTTTGTGTAGTCTCTTCTCTCCTTCTACCTTCATGTGTGTTCCTGGGACTGACTGGGGTCACCAGGCTTGTGCTGCAAGCAGTTTTCCTGGCTGAGCCATCTCACTGCGTTACTGGAACTTTAACAAAGCAAACCCTCTCTTTCCTTTCTTTTAACCATGGCGTCATGTCCTCACTGAAATTTCCTGTTTTACAGTTTTACTGCTGGATGTTAAAGGAACATGTATCTATGTAGATTTTCAATCATGTCAGTTGCACTGATGTGTAGGCACCAGGCTATCCTAGCAGGTGGGCCTCTGGGAGGTTTACTTTGCTGTCCAGGGTGCTGACACTAAGCTGCAGGAGAGCAGTGACTCATGGGTTAGAGATGAAGCTCAGAAGTAGAGTCCTTTCCTAGAATGCTTAAGTCTCTGGGTTCAATCCCCAGCACCCTATAATCCTGACATGGTAGCCCATACCTCTAATCCCAGCTCTCAGGACTAGAGACAGGAGGATCAGGAATTCAAGGACATAATGCTTATTGTACGTCAAAGAGCCCCTTAAGGAGGAGGCAGGGACCTCTCGGCCTAAGGCCTTTCCCTGGTACAAACACCACACTTTGTATACATACTTGTTTGCTCTCTCTCTCTCTCTCTCTCTCTCTCTCTCTCTCTCTCTCTCTCTCTCTCTCTCTTCTCTTCTCTTCTCTTTGTTCCTGAGAGAGGGTCTCACTATGTACATCTAATTCTGCTGGAACTCATTATGTAGAGCAGGTTGGCCTTGAACTCAGAGCTCCTCCTGCCTGTCCCCTGAATTCTAAGATTAAAGGCGTGTGCTGCCACACTTGCTTGCTGTGGCTTTTCATGTCACTCTCCTGTGACATACCATGGTAGAAATCCTCAGTTTCAACCTTCCACTCCAGGAAGCCCTTCCGATTTGCTCTCAGTGGTATGTCAGCAGCTATGCCTTCAGGATCAAAGAGCTTGTGTTACTGGGAGCTTGGGTGGCTCAGGACTGGTCTTTGCCAGTCCTCAGGTGCTTATTACAAGGGCTCAAGCTGGCCTGTTCCTGCTCCAAGACCGTACTGCCCCCTCCCCCCTCCCACCCCCCAACTGTGACCTTCTGTGTAGCTCAGGGTTCACAGTCCATCTCTCTGGAGCTAAATTCCTTATAGAATTATGGTGCAGGTTTCTCCAGATCAGCTAGCCACTGCCCCTCCTGGTAGAAATTCGAACAGCCACTCAACTATCTGAAAAGAAGTGACGCTGGAGTTTGATACAATAGATTGTGAATTTTAGGCAAGTATGGGCTACCTGATGAGACCTCATCATAACCCTTCTCCAACTAAGAAAGGGAGAAAGTGGCTTTCTTTTCAGGATCAACTGCTGAATGTCACCCCTAGTCAATGCTATCACCTGCTGCTGTTGATACTTTAGCTAGCAGAAAGTAGCATCAAGCCCCTAATGACCTTGGACAAGGCCCTTGGGTACCTGCACACTAGGCACCTGGCTTCATGTGAAAAAAATTAATTCCAATAATAATGAGCATACAAAGATTAACTTTTAATATATATTTTTAAAGAGTTTGAGCCAGGAGTGGTCGCTGCACACCTTTAATTCGAGTGTTTTGGAAACAGAGACAGATGGATTACTGTGAGTTTGAGGACAGCATGGTCTACATAGTGTGCCTCAGAAACAAAGCTTTAGTTTTATTTATGCATATGTGTGAATACTTGCAGGTATGTTTGTGTCTGGTGCCTGAAGAACTGGAGTTACAGAGAGTCACATCCAGCTACGACATGGGTGGTGGAAATTGAATTCTAGCTCTCTGCAACTCTCTCTCTCTCTCTCTCTCTCTCTCTCTCTCTCACACACACACACACACACACACACACACACACACACACACAGACCCTCCCCTTTTGAGACAAGGTGTCACCATGTAGCCTAGGCAGGCTTTGAACATGAAACCCTCTTGCATTTTTTTCAAAGTGTTATGAGGAGTCCATTTATGTTCAGTATAGATACACTGTTCCAGTGTTTTTCTAAAAAAAAGTTTTTGTATGTCCCTGGGGAGAGATCAGAGGACAGTCCTTCTCTGTCACTGAGTGGAGGCAGACCTCTCATTTCTGCTGTGTGCTCCAGCCTAGCTAGTTCTTGAGCATCCCTGAGATTCTGCTGCCATTCCTTCTATCTCATAGAAAGAGTGCTGGACCACATGTAACAACGTCTCACCAAGCTTCTGATCCAGCTTTAAGGATGGAACTCTGGTCATCAGGCTTGGGCAGTGATGGCTTCCTTCCTTCCTTCCTTCCTTCCTTCCTTCCTTCCTTCCTTCCTTCCTTCCTTCCTTCCTTCCTTCCTTCCTTCCTTCCTTCCTCCCCCAGACAGATTCTTTGTATAGTCTTGGATGCCATGGAACTTGCTCTGTAGACCAGGTTGGCCTCTAATTCAGAGATCTGCTTTCCTTTGCCTCCTGAATGCTGGGATTAAAAGCATGCACCACCACCTGGCCTGCCCCAATCGTTTCCACCTCTGACTGTCTGAGTTCCTTCATGTAAATGCTAGTGGTAGGAAGGTCCACTGTACTCTCCTCTCCTTGATGTCACTATAGGGAGGATGCTTCTGAAAGGGTGTGGGTCTGTCCCCCACCTCAATACTTCAAGTGTCCACTCTCAAATTCCATAGGGCTGCTCCTAACAGCAGCTGGGACGATGAGTCTATCACTCCTACCATCCAAAGGCAATACAACCTGCAACCTTCTGATACCAACACCCAGACCCAGCCTGGAGAAAGGGTGTCCTCAGCAGTTTGGTGGGGGTGGAGAACCTTAGTGCAGGGCCAGCAGCCAGAAACTTGGCAGGTGCTCTGTTACCACATGAAACTCAACTGACGAAGCAGAAATTTCAAGATAAAATTACCGAAAACTTAAAGATTCAGCAGGCTTGGCAGTCACGGTTGTCAGCCCAGAACTCTGGAAACAGAGACAGGAGGATTATTGCAAGTTCAAGACCAGTTTGGGCTACATGGAAAGACTGAACTCTGGGTTCAACCCCAGTACTGCATAAACCGGGTACCATGGCACATGACTGTAATGTCTTGGGAAGTGGAAGCAGGACAACCAGCAGATCAAGGTCAGCCTTGGCAACGTCAGTCTCTGCCACAACCAGCCATATAAATCAACAAGCAAATAAACTCCTACCAGCACCACCAGCACCACCAGTACCACCAGCACCACCAGCACCACCAGCACCACCAGCACCACCAGCACCACCAGCACCACCAGCACCACCAGCACCACCAGCACCACCAGCACCACCAGCACCACCAGCACCACCAGCACCACCAGCACCACCAGCACCACCAGCAACAGCATCAACAGCATCAAACCATCAGCAAGAATTGAAGTTCCTGACTACAGAGGACCCACCACAAACATGCTTCCCCATGTCACCAAGTGGGCTGCAAACCCCTCAAAATCATGTGGGATCTACTTATTTAATCTTAAAAGCCATTTTACACACAAGGAAGAATCATAGAAATATGAAGCTTGCTCAAGATGGCTAGCCCTGAGTGGGCAGACCAAGGCTCCAAAACAGCGGTCTATCCAGAGCTGGACTTCCTCCCCTGCCTTCAGATAAAGGCTCTCAGCAGACTCTTTTCAGGACAGGGAGAAACTGGAGTGGACAGCTAAGTTTCTGAGAGTCAACTAGCCTGAAGGCTCCTCACTGTGTCTCCCTACTCCCCTGCTTGGCTGGCACTTTTCTAAGGCAGTGTCTACCAGTTTAGGAACTGTGCGTGTGGTGGCAGCTGGAATGGGTGGTGCTGGTTTGGGTACTTCCTAATTAACTCAGGGAACACAAAGTCCCTTCTGGGCTTTGAGGCCCTGGTCCAGAGTGTTAAGGAAGGACTTAGTGAGCAACTCCAAGTGTCAGTCAGACCTGAGGGAACCTTCTGGAACTTTACTTGAATTCTCAGTGCCTGTACTGGCTATCTTTTTAAAAGCAAACAGATCCAGGGCTTGAATCCGGGGAAATCTTCACTTATCCAGGAAAAGAGCTGACTGTCCTCCCATCTGTGAGCACCTCCAGCCCTCTCCTTTCTTCATACACTGTTGATTCCACTCCAGTGTCCCCAGCAGTCTGAACTGCTGAGCAGTACACCTGCATCCCTGCCTCTCCCATTCTTGGCATAAAAGGTGTAGTGAGCCATCACCAACTGCTTGGAGCTTGGTATATATCACTATGTAATCTCAAGAGGGGAAAAATACCTGGTTTGCCAAAAATTGGTAATGTTTCTGCTCGGGAAATACTTGACATCTTGCCAGTCTGCTCTTGCAGGATGGAAAGAGTCCTACATGCCTCGGGACACACACCATCTACCGAGTGTGGTTAAGGGTTTACGTGGCCATCTTTAGCATCGTTGTAGTTCAGGACAAGATGAAGGACTGCACTACAACCAACCACCTATAGTTCAGCAAGCCAAGGTGCTGAGAAAGTGCCTCTCCCTGCTGAGTCACTGCCTAGCTAGCTATGACTTCAGTCCTTCCCTAGGTCCTCAGGGGAGACCCACACTGATCTGACACTCACTACGTAACCAAGGTTACCCCGAACTCCCGATCCTCCCATCGGTGTGCTGGGATTACAGCACTGCTCCTCCACACTCAATGTAGACTTAAGTTTTAGGTGAGGATGCTGCTGCCCAGCATTTCAGTCCGGACCTTTTAAAAGGAGTCCAGGGCTGGCAAGATGGCTCAGTGGTTAAGAGTGCTGCCTGCTCTTCCAAAGGTCCCGAGTTCAAATCCCAGCAACCTCATGGTGGCTCACAACCATCTGTAACAAAATCTGATGCCCTCTTCTGGAGTATCTGAGGACACCTACAGTGTACTTACACATAATAAATAAATAAATCTTAAAAGGAGTCCAACTGAAATGGCTGAGATTTGTTTCTTATAAGGATACCACTTTTATTTTACATTTTAAAGGTTTACTTATTATTTTAAACTTTTTATTAATTCTTTGTTGATTCACATAATGCCCCCCCAATTCCATCTATCTCCCAATTCCTCCAAATCTGCCCTCTGCTCTTGCAAACTCCCCCCCCAAAGAAAACAAACAAACAAACAAACAAATCTCTCTATGGAAGCTGCAGTGTAATCACTGTGTGTCCCACAGGAAACCGTTTTGTCCACACAGCTTTTTCTGGATTGTTTTGGCAAATGTTCATTGCAGTGAGTCATTGGTCTAGTTTGAGGTCTCTGGCTCTGCTTCACTACCTACCAACCCTGCATCCCCACCAGGATTCTTCTTAGATATCTGCCGGTTGCCCTGTATCATGGGGGTCATGCAGCCTTGGTTCTGCAGAACCAGCCCCTTGACATGCTCCCAGCAATTCACAGCTAGAGTAGATGTTGAGGTGGGCCAACTCAAAGCCCTAGATTTGGGTCTGGGAGGTAGCTGAGTTGGTGAGCCTGAAAGTCTCCCCGCCCCCAATTTATGCCCTTGGGGCCTCCCCCTCCTCTCCAGCACTGCCCAGGTAAAGGATGGGGCCAGCTCTGTGGAGTCCTCAGATGCCAGCATGGCCCCAGGTGGCAGCCCAACCAGAAATGTTCCCATGGCCTTTGATGGTACCATGGGCCATGGACACAGGATCCTGCTGCTGTAAAGTCACAGACCCAGACATTGTGTCACCTCAGGTGGCATCTCAGGCTGCTCACGTCAGGCTGTTTCTCACTACCCTCGGGTCTCCAGCTCCGCCTCTGTTCATTGTGTACCCACCCATCTGCTTCTCTTTCTTTTCCACGTCTCCATCGCTTACTTGCTCCTCTTAGAGGCTCCCAGGGCCTCTGGCTCTCTTCTTCGTGGCACCAGGTAGGGCTCATCTTGGGAGTGCTCAGCTTGCCTATGCTGAATGGCTTTTTAAAAATGACTTTAATTTTTTTTTAATGTGTATCAGTGCTTTGCCTGTATGCATAGCTATTCATGCATACAGTGCCCATGGAGGCCAGAAGAAGGCATCAGATTCTGTGGAGCTAGAGCTACAGTTGGTTGTGAGCTGCCATGTGGGTGTTGGAAAATGAATTCATGTTCCCTGGAAGAACAGCCATGCTCTTATCTGCTGAGCCCTCTCTCCAGGCCTCTGTTTCATGTTTTAACTATGTGTGCCTGTGTGACTGTGTGCTCATGTGAGTGCAGCTGCCCAGTTGAGACCAGAATAGAGCATTAGATCTCCTGAAGCTGTAGGTGGTTCTCGACTGCCTGGCTTGAGTGCTGGGAGCTGAATTTGAGTCCTCTGCAAAACCATTGAGCACTTTTAAGCACCAAGCCATCTCTCCAGTCCTCAGGCTGTCATCTCTTTCTTGAGAATCTTCAGAGACAGTTGTGAGTAGATACTGAAATAGTGGTGTAAAAAATATTGAGAACTTCCAGAGTGAGGATTCAGTTCCTGGTCTCTTCGGGGTCCATTTGAGGACACCCTGGGGGTTGTCTCTGGGAATGATGGAAGAAAGAAGTAATCTGACTTAATGGGCTTAATTAGTAGTAAGGGTCAGCACATACTGAAGAATCTACCGACCCTCCTGTGCATTGAAATACTATTTTGTGGAGTTGGGCTGCACATACACATATTTTTGTTTGTTTGTTTTTGTTTTTGAGACAGGTTTTTGTTGTGTAGCCCTGGCTGCTCTGGAACTCCCTCTGTAGAGCAGGCTTGCCTTGAGCTCACAGAAAGCTGCCTGCTTCTGCATCCCAGGTGCTGGGACTAAAAGCATGCACCTTTGCTGCCTGCGCTGCTGGTCGCCCCTGCCTCTGACCACCATCACCCAGTGAGACAGACAGACAGACACACACATTTAATCCAAGGCCAGCCTACAAAGCAAGTGGTAGGCTAGTGAAGACTAACTACATGGCGAGTCCCTGTCTCAAGGAACAGAAATAAAACAAACAGCAGAAAAGCTCATCCCATCGAGCTGCAAACTGTATTCTTCTTGGAATTTCTGTCGTCCCTCTCCATCACTGCCATTGTTAACTGTCCTTACTGTTTGATTCGTGTTTGTTAGGATGACCATGAATTCCAGCCTCCATCTTCCAAGTGCTTAGGCAAGCCAGCCTCATAGAGGTCTTGGGAGGAGTTCAGATACAAGAAGTTTCTCCAAGTCTCTCTCCAGTCTGAAAGGGCCTGGCCTTCTCTCTAGGCCATGACTTAGTTTTTCCCAAGTGTGACCTCTGGAAAACTCTGCAGCTATAGATGACGTGCTTCTCACTAGGCTCGTGTGGAGGTCAGGTCAAGCCAAATTCTACTAAAACTTAAGACCAGAGCTTGGTGTCCATCTGGTAGATTACTCACCTAGCAAGCTGCAGAGCCAGGGGGTATCCAGCCATGAGGTCATCGGTGCTAGAGTGTTTGCTTGCCACCCACAAGGTTGTAGGTTTTGTCCTGGTCCTGCAAGAAAACAATATATATTTGTATGGTGTATATGTGTGTCTGTGTGTATGCATGATGTGTATGTGTGGTTGTTTAGAGGCTAGAAGAGGGTGTTGGATGAATTGTCTGACATAAATGCTGGGAACTGAAATTCAGGCCATCTGGAAGAGCAGGAAGTGGTCTTAACTCCAGAGCCATCTCTCCAGTCCTGAAGAAAGGATTTCAAAAGTCAAAGTGGACATGACAGAGGCCAATGAGGTGACTCCACAGGTAAAGATACTTACCCTGTATGCCTGCTGACCTGAGTTCAGTCCCAGAACCCACAGAAAGGTGGAGAAGAGAGCTAACTCCACAGGGCTGTTCTTTGACCTCTTTATATGTGTGCTGTACAGCATAAACACCCTCTTCTCCATACCACCCACAAGAAATAAGTGAAAGAATTGTCTTTGTTTTTGTCATTCAAAACTGGGTTTCTCACTCTGTAGCACAGGCTGGCAGGAACTCAGAGATCTGCTTGCCTCAGCTTCCCAAGGGCTAGGATTAAAGGCATTCACCACTACCCCCCAGCTAAACAGGAAAAAAAAAAAACAGGGTCAGGAGAGATGACTCATCAGCTATGAGCACGGACTGCTCTTTCAAAGTACCTGGATTTATTTTCCAGCACTCACACGGGAGCTCATAACTGTCTGTAACTCCAGTTCTAGAGGATTTGATACCCTTTTTGGCCTTTGAGTGCACCAGGCGTTCATGTGATATACATACATAATACGTATGTATATATATACATACATACATACATGCATACATACATACATGCATACATACAGGCACTCACATGTATACTTTTAAAATCCTTTTAAAAATTGAGAAGACTGAAAAAGTAAAAGAGGAAAGAAAACATAAGCGGAAGTGTCATGAAACAGCATTCGTCCTAACTCTTGTTTCACAATAGAAAGATGAAGGATGACTCGGTGGGAGGGACTGTTTAGAAAAGAAGTCAATTTACTACGGGCTTTGCTTTCCCTTCCTGCTGCCAGGAAGGTTCCTGTGAATCCTGGGATTCACACAGAGGCGTCTGCAGAAGCCTTCGGATCACGTGTAACAAAGCCCCATCTGTCTTGCCCTCTCTGAACAGCACTGGCGCTTAGTTCTCTTGTAAATGTTCTGGCAGCTTCATTTCCGCCTCCTGCTTGTATTATCTGCAAATCACAACTACAAAATACTCTCGAGCTATTTTCCACCCTCCTTAGTAGTAAGCAGGGAAGAAATAAACAACATTTAAAATGCACTAATGCAAATATATATGCGCAAGAATATTTACTGTAATTGCAGAGATTGGAAACAAATGTTTATTAACTGGCTCAGGCCAGAATACTAATTTATTAATAATTGTTAAGTGAAATACAGATGTGTGTGTGTGTGAGAGAGAGACAGAGAGAGAGAGAGACAGAGAGAGAGAGAGAGACAGAGAGAGAGAGAGAGACACACACACACACACAGAGACAGAGAGAGAGAGACAGAGAGAGAGCACAGAGAGACAGAGATCTGACATGCAAGGTTGTACATGGAGAAGAACAAGCTTCCAGGCCTGATGGCTCATACCTGTATCCTTGGCACTGGGGAAGCTGAATTGACAGCATTGCTTTGAGTTGGGGGCTAGCCTGGACTCACAGTGAGTTTGAGGCCAGCTGTGGCTGCAGAATAAAACCTGTCCACCCTGCCAAAACCACTCGAGTTAGAAGCAGGCAGATCTCTATGAGTTCCAGACGCTACATAGTTAGTTTGGGGACAGTCAGGACTATATAGTGAGACCCTGTCTCAAACCCAACACCCCCTCCACAAACAATAAACAAATAACAACCAGGCTAGAGGGACAACTCACTGGGTAAAGGCACTTGCTGCCAAGTCTGGGGACTTGAGTTTGATTCCTGAGACGCACATGGTAGAAGGAGATAATTGAGTCTCCAAATTGTCTTCTGACCTCCAAGCATGTGCTGTGACTTCTATTCTCCCCAAATCCCTTCCCTGAACCCACAAATTGGTTAATAAATGTAATAAAACATTAAAATAAATAACCCAAACATACACTAGAAAAAAGACTAGTGGGAAAAGCAGTGAATAGTCTAATCTCCAGGGAAAGATGGCAAGCGTTTTTTGGTTTTTGGGTTTTTTTTAGATTTATTTATTTATTTTACATATATGAATACACTGTAGCTGTATTTAGACACACCAGAAGAGGGCATCAGATCCCATTACAGATGGTTGTGAGCCACCATGTGGTTGCTGGGAATTGAACTCAGGACCTCTGGAAGAGCAGACGATGCTCTTAACTGGTGAGCCATCTCTCCAGTTTTACTGCTTATCTCTGCACAAGGACAACTGTGGTCACCTAGGCATGCGTAGAGGGCAGAGGGCAGTGAGTTGATGTAGGGGGAGCTGCTGTTTTCCTAATTGGTTCTTAATTTGATCAATAAAGAAAGCAGAAGCTAATTGCTGGGCAAAAGGAAAAAGGTGGGACTTCTGGGTCCCAGGAGGAGTTAGAGCAGACCCAGGGAGATAGAGGGGAGAAGTCAGGCCAGGCTTTGGAATGAGAAGTACGCAGCAGCCATGTAAGGTCTTGTGGCAACCAGAACCTGTGGCCTCTGCAAGTCATAATCTTTTTCTCTAGCTAGTTGTGGTCCAAGATTGAATCCCGTTATCACCGAAAACAAACCATAGCAAAAACCCCAAACAAAACCAAGTGGCAAGAAACCCTCATTGTCTCAGAGAGTAGGAAGTCCAGGGTCCACATGACTGGGATGTGCAGTTCAGTGGTTCTCAGCATAAAGACTGGGCTGCAACACCTATACCTGATGGGATCACAGAGCCTGCTTCTCAGTGGCCCATGACGGGGGTCACAGAGTCTGTTTCCCAGTGACCTATGATGGGGGTCACAGAGTGTGTTTCCCAGTGGCCTGCCTGCCAGGCTAGTGGCAGGACAGGTCTGCTTTTCCCACATGGCCCTCTCACCACAGGGTCAGAATGGACACAAAACAAGGAGAGAGTCACACGTTACAGGACCACTGCTGTGGACCTCACAAGGCAGGACCGTGACACCATGGGCACCGGCATTGAGGGGTTGTCACTGGGGCCCATCTGGAAGGCCGGCTGCCAATGCCTTTGGTGGTAATTTGTGAGAGGACCTTAGGCAGGAAGCTCCTAGGGCTAGAGGTATAGGTCAGACTGGACTCCGTGGGCTAGGGCTCAGTGGGAGAGAGTTAATTGGCCCATAAAAGCACTTCTCCCAGGACAACTCATCAGCCAGGCTCTGGCCCGAGTCCTAGAATTGGGCTGCTCTCTTAATTTGGGGGGGGGGGGAGGGAGGGGTTGGTGTTTACGGCAGCTGTCTGGGTCTCCCATCATTTCTCCTCCTGCTTCAGAAGAGGTCAAGGAGATGGGAGAGGACATGGACAGGTGGCTCCTAAAAAGGCTGGTTTGGACCAGTCCTGATTCAAAGGCACCAAGATCTTGGAAAGGAAGCTGGCAGGCCGCCCTTAGAGAGAGCTGGGTCCAGCTTTCTTCCTTTGAGGAGCTCTGCACCTGATTAACAATTCTGCTCAAGATGGATTAAGCGGCTGGAGCCTCTCTCCATTTAGGAGTGCCAGCTCTCTCCTCTTTGTACTCTGCTCCAGCCCCACCCCCACCCTCACCCCCAGATTGCTCTTGGGGCAACTTTGAGTCTAGCATACTTTGGGGTTCCCCTGGAAGGGCAGAAGAGGCTGACTCCCTTCAAGATCAGAGATGAGGAGAGACAAGGGCCATGATTATGAGAGGAACTCAATTTTGGAAGCCTTACTGGGGAGCTGAGGACACAGCTCAGGTGCTAGAGTGCTGGGTTAGCATTACAAGGCCCTGAGTTCAACCCCCAGCACCAAATACACCAGACATGGTGTCAGACAGCTATAATCTCAGCACTGGGAGTTGGAGGGAAAGGATCAGAAGTTCAAAGCCATCCTCAGCTACATACTGAGTTTGAGGCCAGCTTGGGCTACATGAAATCTTGTCTCAACAAAACAAAACAATATAAAGCAAAACAAAACAAATGAATAAACCAACAGGAGCCTATGGGCCCTTGACTCTTGAGGGTCTCTTGTTTTTCTCAGTAAATTTCATCCTGATCAAATTTTCTTTCAGGAGATAATCCTTATTTCTGTTTAACCTTCACCAGAAGAAGAGAAGTAGTCAATGCGGCAGCCGACCAAGGTGGCCTAGGACTGCTGGTGTTGAAACATAGTCACCCAAGCCCAGAGACCGCCATGCCATCCCGGAAAAGGCTGCTTCCTCTTCCTTGTGTCCTGTCCCCCTTTCCAGTGACAGCAAATCCTTGGACTAACTCTAGTTACAGCTGTTACTTAGATGAAACCCAAGTTTTGTTTTTTGTTTGTTTGTTTCTTCCCTTCTGGTAAGAACATGGCTTTAAAATTCTATCTATTATTATTTTTTAAAGATTTATTGTTATTTTATGTGTATGCATGTTTTGCTTTCATGAGGCTAGGTACACTTGTGTCTGTACCTGTGCTCAGAAGAAGATGCCAGATGCCCTAGAATGGAGTTAAGGACAGTTGTAGGCTGACATGTCATGTAGGTACTAGGAACTAAGCCAAAGTTTTCTCCAGCCACAATTACTTATACTAGTGTGTGTGTGTGTGTGTGTGTGCGCGCGCGCGAGCGCGTGTGCGTGTGTGCATTGTAGAGGGCATGTTGGCCACAGCATGCACATGGAGGTCAGAGGACAGCTCTGTGGAGTTGAGGTCTCTCCTTCAACCTTAGGTTTCAGGAACTGAGCTCAGGCTGACAAGTTTGCATAGAGAATGGCCTCACTCACTGAGCCATTGCCGCGGTGCCAGAGCAGACTTGTAAAACCATTGGTTACTTATCTGAAAAACTGCTTTCTTGTTTGGCAGCTGTTCAAATGAGCCTTCAGCCAAACTGGTTCATTCCAGTATTCGAGGCGCAATGGTAGAGGCGAGCCATGTTCACCTGTCCTTCAGATACTGCCCCAGCATTCCCACCCACTCTCCTCTTGGCTCCGCCTTTGCTTCCTGTCTCTCAATCCTCTGGCTTTCCTCTGCCTGCTTCCAAGTTGTTCTCTATTCAGCTGAAATCCAAGGATCTCCCTCAGAGAACACAGCTCATGGTGGGCTCCTCTGACTTAGCTGCCAAGGCCTCCGTGGCAGCCTAGGCCCCAGCACAATGGGCCTTTATGCCCATCTCTGGCACTCCCTCCTGGCCCCAGCTGCCCCCATGCTCTGGTTTTCCTTGGTCTTGAGGATTTTTTCCCCGTTGACTTAGCCATTGCAGCACAAGGAATGGGAGGAAGGGCTCTGGAGACAGAGTTTGCTGCCTGGCCCTGGTATGACATCACCAGGGTTCACCAGTCACAAAGGGCAGAGACTTTGTGTTCCTGGTTAGGGACAGAGATAGTCTCTCTCTCTCTCTCTCTCCCTCCCTCCCTCCCTCTCTCCCTCTCTCTGAATGTCATATCACCTACCCCAATTCAAACAAAACAAAACAATCTTGCTGTAGAAGCTAGGGTGTGTCACACCCTTTTGCCCAAACAGCTTCATGCACAAATGTTCTCTGCGGTGAGTCATTGGTCTGGTTCGAGGCCTCTGGCTTCTGCTACCAATCCTGGATCCTCACCAGGACTCCTCTTATCCTGTTGTTGCCTTGTGTCATGGCTATCCTACAGCTTTGGTTTTGCAGGTCTGGCCCCTTCATGGGCTCTAGCAGTTCATAGATGGAGTAGATGTTGGGATGAGCCATCTTAAAGCTCTGGGTCAGGGCCTGGGTATTAGCTGAGTTGGTCAGCCCAAGAGGTAGGCCATGCTCTTCTGCACCCATGCCACCAGGGCGAGCTCTGCCCTGGCAAGGGGCGGGGCCGGCTCCTGGAGTGCTCCAGCAGGTAAGGTGTATGGCCAGCTTTCCTACCTTGCCCAGGTGTGGGGAGCAGAGGGTGGGGGATGCTGGGGTGGGGGCTCATGCCCTCAGGGCAATCCATGTCCCCTATCACCAGGGCCAGCTCTACTGTGCTACCCAGGTGAGGTGTGGAAGCCTATAACTCTTGATACCTATCAGCCTAGGACAGGTTTTTCTTTTTCCCTTCTCCTCCCTTCTTCTCTCCTTCCCTCCCCTACTCTCCCTTCTCCTCCCCTTCCCTCTTCCCTCCCTTCTCCCCTTCTCTTTTTCTTTCTTTTCACTATGTAGCACAGGTTGGCCTCCAACTAATGCCTCAGCCTCCTGAGTGTTGGGATTACAGGGAAGAGTCACCAAACCCACTTTCCCTAACCTAGGAAATTTCTAAAATTCCCAGTAGTGGAGAGTGGAGGAGGTCACAGTTGAGCTCCAGCTTAGGCATGAGGCAGAAGTGGACATCACTCACTCAGGAGAACATCTGCACCCTTGCAGGGGTAGCAAGGGTGTCTGAGAGCTGCTGCTATGAACATGTGCTCCACAGTATGAGATATATTTGTGTGACTGGACTTCATGTTGAATTCTCATATCTCCTGGAGAAGACGCAGACGTCAGCAGAAACAAGGGCCACCAGACCAAGGAAGGTGGGTTCAGTGCCACCTGGCTTTCCCTCATCAGCAAGCGCCTGTTTGAAGGTGCAGGTGGTGGAGGCTGTGTGGGAATGAGTGCAGGAGGCTTGGATCCACTGCAGTTGACAGCCTGTGGAGAAGGGCATTGAGAATCCATGTTCAGGTTCAAGGGATGCTGACCATGAACATCGAGAACACGGATGTAACCAAAAACCATTACCACTTCCATGCATGGGTTCTTTTTCTCTCTCTCTTTTTTTAAGGTAATTTTTACCTGGCTTTTTAATTTGATGTGCTTTGGTGCTTTGCTTACATGTATGTCTGTGTGAGGATGTCAGATCTCCTGGAACTGGAGTTATTGACAGTTGTGAACGGTCACATAGGTGGTGGGAACTGAACCAGGGTCCTTTGGAAGAACAGCCAGTGCTCTGCTTAACTGCTGAGCCATCTCTTAGGACCCGACCCATGGGTTCTAACCCAGGTCTGGGATCTAACAGTGCTGGGCTCCTGTACTGCTGTAGGTATATCTGGTGTTGATCAGCATCTGTGTGCTGGTGTGCAGTAAAACATATACTGTAGGGCACCTTGGGACTGCACACTTTCAATCCCAGCTCTAGGGAGGCTTAGATCACTTCAGGTTCCAGGTCAGCCTGGGTTAAAATTAAGGAGGCCCTGCCACAAGCAAGCGAACAGCCAAGAGGCTCAGGAGTTCAAAGCCATCTTCACTTACATGGTGAATTTGAGACAAGCCTGGGCTGGGGCCCTATCTTTAAAACAATGTATGCTGGGACACAACACATCTTTAAGCCCAGCTCAGGAGGCAGAGACAGATGGGTTTCCGTGAGTTCAGTGCCAACTTGGTCTACACAGCAAGTTCTAGGGCAGTTGGAGATACACAGTGAGACTCTGTAAAGGAGAGAGAGAGAGAGAGAGAGAGAGAGAGAGAGAGAGAAGGAGGGAGAGAGAGAGAGGGAAGGAGGGGGAGGGGGAGGGGGAGGGGGAGGGGGAGGGGGAAGGAGGGGGAGGGGGAGGGGGAGGGGGGAGGGGGAGGGGGAGGGGGAGGGGGAGGGGGAGGGGGAGGGGGAGGGGGAGGGAGAGGGAGAGGGAGAGGGAGAGGGAGAGGGAGAGGGAGAGGGAGAGGGAGAGGGAGAGGGAGAGGGAGAGGGCTCCTCATTGTGGTAATCCCAGAAGGCTGACGCAGGAGGATCACTGTGGGTGTGAAACCGGCCTGACTCCAGTGAGCTCCAGTACTCTCATTGTACAGAGTTCAGCCACATGGACTATAGAGTGAAACCTAAAATAAATAAAATAAAAAAATAAAAAAGTGCATGTATACACAGCTTGAATTATATTTTATTTATATAGTAGTACCCATGAGGTCAGAGAAGCACTTGTAGGAAGGTTCTTTCTCCTTCCAATATTTGGGTTTCTGGGGATAAACTTTGTCAGACTTGATGGCAAGTTTCATCTTGAAGGGCATATTTAAATACACCTGTCTTAGCAGCGGGACATCCCTTAGTCCTCCAGCCATGTGTGTTCTGGTTCCTCCCTGGTGAACTTGAACTTGTTACCCATTGCAGGGTCACAACCTGTTTCTGTGCTCACTTGTGTCTGTGTCACATTTTAAAGCATGACTCCAGGTAGGCCAGTGGCCACATTGTGCCTGGCAGACATGCTTGCACGGAGCACTGTATCACAGCTGCTGACGGTCTGATTCAAAGGCCAAGAGTGAACGCTGGTCAGGCTCCTAGACTTACTTTAAAATCGAACTAGCACAGGCCGTCCTGCTGGGAAAGTTCCTGAAACTGAAGTCACACGAAACTTTCCCAGTTCCACTAGTGCCACACACATGCCTTCCTTTCAGAAAGCAGCAAATTCACTTAAAGACTGATGGGATTTTGGAATTGTACTGAAAAATATGACCTCATTAGTAAGTCATGAGTCAGGACTGGGCTGTTAGACATACGCTTCTGTGTAATTAGAAGTCAGGGCAGGGAGAGCTAATAATGGCATGGAATAAAAAATTAAGATACTTTCCCTTTATACTTTCCAGGCTTCTATGACATTCTCCTTTTGCAAAAATCCAGAAACAAATCTCATTCAGAAAGGTCTTATCGACGGATGGAGTGAGGGCACAGAACAGGACCCTTGCTTTGTGGGGTGTGAGAGTGGAGCAAACACTTGTTGGATTTGCCGTGCACAGGGGATATTTTCTGAAGGCATTTACTACCTTGCAGATAGCGCACAGAAAAAAGAATGTGCATGTTTATTTTAATCCATTCATTATTACTATTATTGTTATTTGAGACAGCACACAGTAGTCCAGGCTGGCCTCAAATCTGTGGCAATCCTAAACAAGTGAACCTAGCAACATCTAGGGCTGGGGACCTGGCTCACTGGGCAACAGTGCTTCTGCTGGAAGCTGGGCAGCCTGCGTTAATCCTTTAAACCCAAGTAAGGTTGCCTATTGCACTAGCTCACACTGCAATCCCAGAAGTCCTCCAAGCAAGGAGGGAGGTGGAGATAGGACTCACCCAGGAGCTTGTGGGCCAAGCAGCCTAAACTCCACCTCAAAACAAGATGGAGGCTCTGGAGAGATGACTCAGCCATTAAGAGCAATTGTCATTTTGGAAGAAGTGGGTTCAGTAGCCAGTATTCACATGGCAGGACTCGTCTGGTACACATTCATATAAATAAAAGAAATCTAAAGATGTTCTCTCTCTCTCTCTCTCTCTCTCTCTCTCTCTCTCTCTCGTTTCTTTGAGACAGGGTCTTTCTACGGAGCCTAGGCTGTCCTCAGACTAACCTCCCGCCTTTTCCTGAGTGCTGCGATCTCATGTCCACCATGCCTTGCTTCATCTTTTTCAAATAACTTAATTTTTGGCTTTATCCACTTTCTCTATTTTATGTTTCTTTCTATTTCAGTGACTCATGATTTTCTTCTACTCCACTCTACATTTTCTGATCCTCCTGTTGTAACTTTTGAGGCAGATGCTCTAGCCATGAACTTTCTTCTTTAACGCAGTACTTACAGTTGGATATTTCTCACCTCAAATGCTTTAGCTGTGTCTCATTGGTTTTAGATGGGGTTAAAGGGGACCTTCTCATCCCATTCTGGGGGTTCTGTGTGAACACAGCCACACACACGCATAGCCATACACACACACACACACACACACACACACATATTTATCTCTGCGGGTTCTCTGTCGCAGGGAACTGCCTGTAACTCCTGTACTAAGGAGGCAGAGGCAGAGGCAGAGGCAGAGGCAGAGGCAGAGGCAGAGGCAGAGGCAGAGGCAGAGGCAGAGGCAGAGGCAGAGGCAGAGGCAGAGGCAGAGGCAGAGGCAGAGGCAGAGGCAGAGGCAGAGGCAGAGGCAGAGGCAGAGGCAGAGGCAGAGGCAGAGGCAGAGGCAGAGGCAGAGGCAGAGGCAGGATTGATTGCAAATTTGAGGCTCCATACCAAGAAACTTGGCCATTAATAGAAAACAAACAAAGGAAAGAAACTATCCTTACAGAATTTAATAGCTGAGGACACTAGGTGGGAGGAGTCTTTCTGGACACCAGGGTGGGGGGGGTGGGAGTGGGGTGCAGGGGCACTCCTAAGTCATGTTACCTGACCATTCCCTTATTTGGAGGAGGCTATGAGGTAAATTAAGGTAGGGCATCTCTGGCCTTTTGATCACACCTGCACCCCAGCAATCACACCAGAGTGCATTCTGGGTTTACTAGAAAAAAAGCTGGATTTTTTTGTCAAGGACCTTTGGTCTTGACAGCAAAACAATCTCTCACCCTCCCTGGGAGTGTGTGTGTGTGTGTGTTAGTCAATTGTAGAAGGGAGAAGACAAGGCCTGGGAGCTTTCTTAGGGAGAGCCCCTCCCTAAAGGCTTCCAGGAAACAGAGAGAGGAAAATCCCTGGATAATCTAATTGTTAAAGTGGTTACACATAAGTTAAACATTTCTCAGATGTCTGACCTTTCTGTTTTCTAAACTAACAATATAAAACATATTTCTAATGGAATTGTTATTATTTGTTTAATTTTAACATTTTATTTCTCTTTCTCTGTGTGTGTGTGTGTGTGTGTGGTATGTGGTGTATGTCGTTTGTGTGTAGTGTGTGGTGTGTGTGTGGTATGTATGGTGTGTGTGTGTGTGGTGTATGTGTGTGGTGTGTGTGTATATGTGGTATATGTGTGTGGTGTGTGTGTATATGTGGTATATGTGTGTGGGTGTGTGGTGTATGTGTGGTATGTATGTGTGTGTGGTGTATATGTGCACGCATGCACACACACTCATACATGCCCATAGAATAGTATGTATGTAGAAGCCAGAGGACAACGTGTGAGAGTTGGTTTTCTCCTTCTAATGTGTGGGTGCAGGAGCCTGGACATGGGACTTGACAGTCACTAGCCTTTATCTTGCTTTCATTCCGCACAGGCCTGGAATCATCGTGTGTCTTGGACTGGCCCCAAAGCTGTGGCAATCCTGCCTCATCCTCCAGAGTACTGGGATCATAGTCAAGCCTGTTTTGACATACAGTCTTCTAGTTAGCGCTGCTTCCAGCAGCTGCTCTGTTAGAGATACAGCAGCACCCACAGCAGGTGGCTGAGCATCCCAGGAAGAACAGGAAGGAGCATTCTTTAGGACGACACAGGTGGGAGGCCTGAGTCAAGCACCCTCTTCTTTGTGGTACTTCTGTGAATTTTTTTCTAGGGGCTGAGACCTAGCTCACTAGAGAGCTTGTATAGATAAGTGAGTCCCAGGTTCAATCCCATTACCCCAAAATAACAGCTTGATTAAAAAGATAAAGTAGGCTGGCTGTGGTGGCACACAGCTTTAATCCTTGCTCTCAGGAGGTGCAAGCAGGCAGATCTCTATGAGTTCAAGGTTAGTCTCATCTACATAGTAGAGCTCTGGGCCAGCCAGAACTACACAGTGAGGACTTGCCACCCCCACCTCCAAGAAAAAAACAAAGCCAGAAAGAATAAAGTGAGTATGGGCATTCCTTATCTCAACTTATTTAAAAGGCAAAGAGTAGCTGGGCAGTGATGGTAGACATAGGTAGATCTATGAGTTTGAGGCCAGTCTGAGCTACAGAGTGAGTTCCAGGGGGGCCAGCACAGGTAAGGGTATCTACAGGTCAAGGCTAGTCTCTGCTACAGGTCACAGTTGGCCTCTGTGACACCCTGTCTCCAAAAACTAAAACAAATTTCTCTAGTTGGGTGAGTCTCTAGAACTTAAGGTAGCATTTATTAAAAGGTTCTTCCTTCAGGGGCTGGGGAGGTGGCTCATTCAAGAACACTCTTGTTGGGCAGTGGTGGCGCACGCCTTTAATCCCAGCACTTGGGAGGCAGAGGCAGGTGGATTTCTGAGTTCGAGGCCAGCCTGGTCTGCAGAGTGAGTTCCAGTACAGCCAGGGCTGCAGACGTAGGGCACAGAGGCACATTCCTGTCCACTCAGTGCGGCAAGCGAGAAGGCTGAAGATCCCTGGGGGTCACTGGTCAGCTAGTCTAGCAGAATCAGCTGGCTCCAGGGTTAGTGAGAGCCCCTCGCTCAGAAACTACGGTGGGGAGAGATTGAGGAAGGCTCCTGATACCAAAACTCTGATATTTACAAGCATTGTGTATAGATGCATATACGTGCACACATGTGTACACACACGCACAGACACACGCATGCATAACACACAGTATTCTTCCTTCAGAGAGTTTGTATTCCAGGGAAACTGAGCCTTTACTAAAGCAAGAGTGACTTTCTGGGCACAGTCCACCTTTGCATGTGACTTGAGGAGCTAGAGGAGGATGTCTACTCCAAACTCCGTTTCCTAAGCTTCTCATTTGCGATCACCACACAGCGCATCCCCCTGACAGCACCTCCAGCCTGTGGAAGGCCCATTCACTCACAGGGTCTGCCACATGCCTTAACAAAGGGCTCCAGGCCTACCCAACTGTGAGGGGTGCAGCAGCACAGAGCAGAAACTTGTGGGTGGGATGGGAGTTAGAGCAAAAGCTGCCCTCTATGTGTCACACAGAACTCAGGCTCCACCCCTTTGTTCTATCTCCAAGACCTGGACTCAGAGATGCACAAGTTAGCACGTTTTTTGGGTTTGTTTTTCCTTTTTGTATTTGCTCCAGGCAGGGTCTCACTATACAGCCCAGGTTGACCTCAAGCCTGAGGTGCCCTCCTGTCTTGGCCTCTCTAATGCTGGGTGGTACCTAATGCAGGTGTGAGCTACCATACTGAGCCCAGCACCAGCTTGAGAATCTTTTCACGGTAAATAGCCACTTTGTTGCCATACTTTCAGGCTTGGGAAGCAGCAGACTCAGCATTCATATTCATTGTCAGCTAAGCTCTCAGCCAGCATGGGCTATATGAGATCTTGGCTCAACAAACAAACCCTTCATAGGCACTTGGTTTGAGGACTCTTTCTTAAGAAGGTGTGCTGTTTAGGCTAGAATTAGAATACAGTTGGACACAGTTAACTCTTGGGGCTCCAGCTGCAGTTACACCCGTTATTTCCAAGTGAATGAGATCTCTGTCCCCAGTCTGCTGGGAGAAAGTGGGCAACACATGCTAATGGGGTGAAGCAGAAATCACAGAAATGTGGAAAGGGAGGACTCCTGAAAACATGGCGCTGTGAAAGCTAAAGGGCGAGAGTCCTCAGATTGCAGGCTGTGAGACACAGAGGGCCAGGCCACAGCTGTAGGCCACTGCAGGGAACATGGCTTCTGCTAACAGCTTACTCTCACAGATTGTTTCGGATTAGTTGGGAAATGTTTCTGGGTTTGCATGCTCTTGTTTACCAGTGGTACAGTTGCCCCAGAGGGCCTGGGGCTCTGGGCCATAGTGATGAATGTAGTCAGAACAATTTTCATCGTATGCCATTCTCTAGAGGACAGATCTGGCGAGGAGGGCTGTTTGTTTTCTTCCCTGATGACATTTTCACATTAGATGCTTAGATCAAAATGAAGAAGAAGGCCGAGAGTAA
This sequence comes from Mus caroli, assembly GCF_978045245.1. Taxonomy (NCBI): domain Eukaryota; kingdom Metazoa; phylum Chordata; class Mammalia; order Rodentia; family Muridae; genus Mus; species Mus caroli. The sequence continues at coordinate 23,901,144 of NW_028227259.1, forward strand.
AGGCACAGCCTGTAATCCCAGTATTTAAGAGACTGAGGCAGGAGAATTTTGAGTCTGAAGCCAGCTTGTGCTACATAATGAAACTCTGCTTCAAAACAACAAAAAGGGAATAAGGTGGGGTTGGGGGTACAAGAAAGTGGGGGCACTAGTGGTGTCAGTGTGTGAGGAAGGGCATTGAGTTGAGCACAGGTACAGCTCTGTGCAAAGTGCTTCCTAGGGCTAGGGCTGGGCCTGGGGCTGGGGCTGGGGCTGGGGCTGGGGCTGGGGCTGGGGCTGGGGCTGGGGCTGGGGCTGGGGCTGGGGCTGGGGCTGGGGCTGGGGCTGGGGCTGGAGAACTGAGCTCAGCTGTGAGGTACTTCACCTGTGAGCCCCAGTGCAGTTTATGAATTCTCTAGGTCTGACTTTGCGCAACCACCTCCTTAAGGCAGGCCCATTATGTGATTGTAACCACACCACAGTCAAGTCCTGACAATCACAGACTGGCCCTGAATCCAGGGTGGGTTACCGTGTAATGTGACCACACTGAGAAGTCACAGTGGAGAGGTTTAGCTGGGATTTCATATCTCGGTTTAGTTATCTGGATCTATGCCTTAACCATGGACTAGACCATTAACTACCTATGTTCATAGAAAACGAGATTACTTTCAACTAATTTATCTTACTATTTCTCCAAATAAATCACCTGGCTTGCTAATCTATGATCTTTTAAAAAATATTTTTCAGACGGATAGAAAATAATTTTATTTCAACAGTAGCCACCAGAGAGTTCTTTGAAATCCCAGAGGAGAGTCCAGGGTCAAGGTGGCTCTGAGTAACACCAGTGTTCCTCTCTTCTTGGACACCCCAACACTTCCCAGGGAGCATGTTAGCCTTGCAGAAGAGTGGAGGGCTGGCAGTTGGCCAGGCAGCTAAAGAGCTAGGAAGACTCTCATATCCTGAATCTGGAGGGATAGAAGGAAGCCTTAGGGCCTAGTGCCCAGGCCAGGGCTTCTGCAGCAGCAGCCATTCCCCAGCCTCCACCCCTAGTCCCACCTCCCAACTCTCAGGGTGTTTAAGAGATACTTCTTACATTAGGATGGAATCATCTATAACAGTCACACTTTGTAATAGATGAAACTACAGTCTGTCCCCCTACTCAGAGAAAGTCCATACTCCCTAAGCATAGTCAGTCCTGAGGAAGAGTGACCCTTCCCCCACCCTCAGGCCATCCATTCTCCTCAGCCATTGTGATACCCTTAACCTCAAAGTGACAGGGATAAAGTTTGCCTAAAACAAACCCATTCTAAGCTCTTCTTTGGTCTTTTGTCTTAAGTTTTGAATAGAGTCTTATGTAGGACTAGGCTGGTCCTGGACCCACTCTGCAGCAGAGGCTAGCCTTATACTCATTATGTAGCTGAGGCCAGCCCTGAACTCACTATGCAGCTGAGACTGGCCCTAAACTCACTATGCAGCTGTAGCTAGCCTTGGACTCATTATATAATTGAGGCTGGCCCTGGACTCACTATAGCTGGCCTCAACCGTACCAAGAGGCATTCTGACTGCCAAGTGCTGGGATCACAGCCACGTAGCACCAAGCCCAACTTCTTCCAGTCTTGTCAGACTTAACAAGCAAAGATTTACTTAGCCAGGCCTAGTATTTGGATGCATGAAATCCCAGACCCTAGGGAGACTGATCTAGAAGGATTGTGAGGTCAAGTCCTGCCTGAACTACAGAGTGAGTTCAAGACCAGCCTAGGCAACTTAGTGACTCTGTTTCAAAATAAAATTTAAAAAGGGGAACTGAACAAAAAAGCCTGGTGTGGGTGTTGAGATTTCTTGGGATGTCCAGGTACTTGCTGAGCAACTGTGACAACGTGAGTTTGACTGACTCCAGGAGAAGGAGAGACCAGATAGGAAGCAACATATTAAAAACCACAAATCAAATATTTAAAAGGGCTCACAACATAGCTCGGTAGTCGACAGCTTGCCCGAATATGCAGAGCTCTGGTTCATTTGAAAAACTGGGATGGGGTGGGAGTGGTGGAAAACCCAACATTGTGTTGTTTGTTTAAGATATGGTTTTGGGGTTATTTAGATAGCTTAGTAGGTAAAGGTATTTGCCACCAAGCCTGAGAGCCTGAGGGATTCCCAGAACTCACAATGGGAAGGAGATAACTGGTTCCTGAGTGCTATCTTCTGACCTTTGCACATGACTTGTAAATGTGTGCCTCCTACCAAAAGAATGTCAAAAAAGGAAAGTAAAAAAGACATCACTGGCCTAGGAAACTCTCTACATAGCCAAGGATGTCCTTCAGTCTTCCATCCTTCTGCCTCTATTTCCCAAGTGCTAGGATTGCAGGTGTGCATCACCAAGACAAGTTTGAGCCATGCTGGGAATTGAACCCCCAGCCTTGAGCATAACAGCCAGGCAGATACAACTGAGCTAAATCTCAGCCCAATATTCTGGTGAGACAGTAAAGTAATTGTATGCACCCCAATGTCACTGTAACAATGTAGACAGGCTGCCTCGTAACTAGTGACTATCTCCTTGTGGTGAGAGAATGGTAACTAGTGACTATCTCCTTGTGGTGAGAGAATGGTAACTAGTGACTATCTTCTTGTGGTGAGAGAATGGTAACTAGTGACTATCTCCTTGTGGTGAGAGAATGGTAACTAGTGACTATCTCCTTGTGGTGAGAGAATGGTAACTAGTGACTATCTCCTTGTGGTGAGAGAATGATGGTTTTCGCTTTTTCTTTTAGTCTACAAGTTTCTCTCTAAATCCAACATAAAAACTTAGTGATAGGAAAATGTCATTTGTAAATAGAAATGGGTAAGCAGAACACTTTGGAATGGAGACCCTACAGGGACTAAGGTAGGAAAAACAGCCCTGGTCTCTTGGTACCTTTTCAGAGTCCTCAGGGGTGGGCGGGCTTGGGAAAGCCGTGATTATAGCTTTTGCTTATCATTATAGCAGAATTCCCAACACACCGCAATGGTTTTTCTGTGAGGAAGGCTGTTGGTGAGGGAATTGTAAGGAGAAATAGCTTTTTGTTTTGTCTTAAATTTGTGCATAAAAGTCTGAGACCTGAGTGTGGACTCTCTGGAGAGAAATTGGGGTACACTGTGCTTCTGCTTGGGACCAGTCTATCAAAAGGGTCAAGCCCCTTATTTTGAAGTTTGTGGCTCAACTACCTCCACATCTACTCCCTCTGTGGGAACAGAGGGGTCCTCAGGCAAACTACTTTGTAAGGAGATGTGGTTAACCTGGGCTGCAAGATAAAGGGATCTGGTGCATTGGTACCTCAGCATAGACACCCAGAAAGGGGCTGGTGACAGTTCTCTGGAAGAGCCTGAGGCAGCGTGCGCGCGCACGCACACACACACACACACACACACACACACACACTGTGTTCCCAAAGATCTCCCAGCACCCATTTGCACTGCCTTGGTTGGCCTGAGTGGGAGAGAGTTGCTTAACCTTTTCTCTTTGCCCAAGGCTCCTCTTCTCCCATGGCATTAAGAGAGCACCTGCATTGCTGGGCATGCTTTTAATGCCAGCATTTGGTGGGCAGAAGAGACCCTGTCTTGAAAAAACAAAAACAGAGAGGAGAGAGAGAGAGAGAGAGAGCGCAAATATAATAACCTCTTTTTGAGACATGGTCTCCTGTTGCACAGGCTGGCCTAGAACTTGATTTAGGGCAAGGCTTCAGCCACTTAAATACAGTCATCTAAAGTCATTGTGGTGGTGTGTACCTCTGATCTTAGCACTTGCGAGGCAGAGGCAAGTGGATCTCTGTGAGTTGGATAGGCTGATTTACATTCCAGGCTAGTAACACACACTGAGACACTCCCTCTCTCTCTCCCTCTCTCTCTCTCTCTCTCTCTCTCTCTCACACACACACACACACACACACACACACACACACACACACACACACAAAACACACAACACAACACACACACACACACACACACACACACACACACAGATGTGGGTTAAAAATGGTGTCCTGCATCCGGCCCAGGGCTCCACAGCAGGTCGCTGGAGAAGGTGAGGCAGGAAGCCGGAAGTTTGATTGTGCACCCCACACCACTGCCAGGCATCCACTGTAGGACTCGGCTTCAGGGGTTGTGTGCCTCAGTGTGAGGTGCCTATAGACCTGCCGGGAGTTTGGCTAGGGGCGGAGGCCAGGCCTGTACGGAAGCTGGGGACAGTAGATTCTAGCTCTTGGGCACCGCAGATGCCACTGAATGCCTCTGAAGAGCTGGGAACGAAGTGGGGACCTGCGGGTGGGCCCTGGCTCGGGGCCGAAGGGAAAGGGGCAGGAGTGGGGCTCTGGCTGGGTCCCGTAGGGAGGAGAGAGTCTGGCTTACTCTGAGGGTAGCTTGGCTTGATTTGGCTGGTGGCCATGCCTGGAGCGCAGGGAGGCATCCCTGCAAGGGAGGTTAGAGGTTAGAGGTTAGAGGTTAGAGGTTAGAGGCTTGTTAAAGGAAGACCTGCTCCATTGTTCCAGCACTACCGATCCGGATGAGAGGAGGCAGTCCATGGTTTTAAGGCGTTTATTTTAGAAAGGCAGAGAGAGGGAGAGAGTAGAGAAGTAGAGGCCAGCCATGGCCATGTGGAGAGAAGAGGGAAGGGAATGGGGAGAGATGGGGAGCAAGGGAGGGAGAGGGAGTAAGAGAGTAAGAGAGAGTAGTGGGCCAGCCTACCTGGCTGTTGCCAGGTAACTGTGGGGGTGGAGTCCAGACAGACTACCAGGAGCTTAGGGCATTTCAAATGGTCACACACCTCTTTGAGCGGGGGTGGGGGTGGGGTAGGGGGGTAGGGGTGGGGGGGACAGGAGGCGTGGCTGAACACCTGCCATCCTTTATGGTCACCGGGTTCAAGGCCTGTGCTGGACCAGGGACCAGGCTGCCTGTGCACAGCTCATCTTCCCCCCCCCACTTTTGGGGGGAGTCCTGGCAGAGTCACCATTATTACATGAGAAATTAGGTTCTCCTCTTGGGGTTCTTAGTCTCATTTAAGGATGGACTCAAACAGAAGCTCAAACAGTATTTTCTTAAACGGTACAGGAAGGATCCCAGGGCAGGTAAGCTATGAATCTGAGCAGCCATCTCGGGGAGAAAGGAGAGGAAAAACCAGGCAGCCTACAGGTCAGCCACAAGGCAGGGAGTGAGTTTTAGAGAAACAGTGAAGCCGGAGAAAACAAGGAAAGTCATGCTTTCTGGCATCATTCTGAAAAGCGGGCAGACTTGGCTGAAGACTGCAGCTCTGAAAGCAGATGAACTAGAGGCTGAGGTTCTGGGAAGAGAAGTAGATTATCTCATGAAAGAGCTAATTAGGGGCTGGAGAGATGGCTCAGCTTTCTGTTCTCACAGAGGACCTGAGTTTGATCTTAGCACCTACATCAGGAGGCTCACAAGGCGTGCAACTCCAGCTCTGGCTTCTGAGGGTACCTGCATAGACTCTAAATCCACTCTTTCTCTCATACACAGAGAGAGGGAGAGAGGGAGGGGGAGGGGGCCAGGGGAAGGGAGGGAAAGAGGTCAGTCAATCAGGGACGAAGAGATGTCTCAGCAGTTGAGAGCACTTGATGCTTTTCTAGGGGATCCAAATTTGGTTCTTAGAATCCTTGTCAAGATGGCTCACAACCAAACATCTATAACCCAGTTCCAGGGGGATCTGACACCTATGGCTTCTAAGAGCGACCACACTAGCGTACACACACACACACACACACACACACACACACTTAAAAATAATTTTTTTTTTTGTTTTGTTTTTTTTTTGTTTTTCGAGACAGGGTTTCTCTTTATAGCCCTGGCTGTCCTGGAACTCACTTTGTAGACCAGGCTGGCCTCGAACTCAGAGATCCACCTGCCTCTGCCTCCCGAGTGCTGGGATTAAAGGAGTGTGCCACCACGCCCAAGAGATGGCTCAGCCGTTAAAGACTAGGCTCACAACCAAAAAATAAAAATAAATTTTAAGTCAACTAACTGATCAAGATTTAAAAGGATTAATTATCCCTTTCCTCGCTTTCGCATGGTTTAAGGTGAACTCACCTTCCGATGGGCAGCCCCACTTTCCTGACAGGTGATTGACTGGCCAGCCCAGCTGGTTCCATTCTCTTGATCAGGACTCTTTGCTCAGTGGGCCTTGATGGATGCTCTCACACTAGCAATGTTCTGGCACAAGAGTCAGATCTGAAGATGAGTCTCAGCAGATGAGCCTGCTGACTAGCTGCTTCCTGCTTTGGATTGCACTTGGCCAGGAGACCAGCATCTTTGGCTTGGACTTCTCCATCAACAGTGGTCTCTTCTTGACTCTGGCATCTTCCCTCTATTCTTCTCATTCTCTGTCACTTACTCAGCCCCCATTTCCACCTGGGTCCTAGCTCTTCAAGCTAGAAACCTGACCTTCCTCAAAGTCCTACCTTCCACCCCGAGGGGCTTTAAGCCCACATTGTCTTTGTCCACTCCGTTCACATTTTTTTTATCTACCTGTACACATTATGGATTAAAGGCCCAACATAAAGTGAAGACACTTCATCTAGCCCACCTTAACAGGTAGGGAGCTAGTTAGTTTAGTCAGAGTTTAGTCAGACTGATAGAGCCCTGGGGTATAGGTTCCCACAGTTCCATCACAGGGACTTGAGCAGCCCACCACTAGATGTGTAGCTGAGTGAAGTGAAGTGAAGACGTAACTGGGAACCAGCAGCAATAGATGAATTCTGACAGCATTACGTGCAGGGTTTGTTAGTGGGGATTGAAGCCAGGTTCGTGCATGAGCCCAAGGGTATCATTTCCAATGACCAGGCTGGGCTGGGAGAAAGCTGGGCAGGGGGGTATTTGCTGCACACGCCTGACAATTCAAGGTTTGATCCCTAGACCACAGAAATGCTTGATATGGTAGTGTGCGTTTGTACTCCCAGGATCCTACTCTAAAAATGGGAGCAGAGAAAGGAAAATTACACGGACGCTCCAAGGCCAGAAAGCCTTGGAGTACACAGCACAGTGGCAAACAAGAGAAACTCCATTTCAAATAAAGCTGAAAGAGAGGAACAGCATCGGAGGTGCCTGCTGACCTCCTGTGTGCCACAGAAAGCGTGTGCCCTCGTACTACATGTACACAGACGCACCACAGACCTGCACACAAGCACAAGTAGTTCTTTTTAGATTTATTTGTGTGTATAAGTGGTTTTGTTTGTTTCAATTAGGGAAGAGCAGAACACAGTACCCCACTACCACAAATTATGCAGCTGGGCTTTCTGTGTGTGTGTGTGTGTGTGTATCACAGGCACAGCACAAGCAGAGTGCACTGGCTCAGTTTCACCCCAGGAGAACCGTTGTGATCATGACATCTCACCAGGTAATACGTGCATGAGTGCCTGTCTGCATCTATGTGCACCATGTGCATGCCTGGTGCCAAAGAAGCCAGAAGAGGGCGCCAGATCTCTCAGAACTGGAGTTACAGATGATTGTGAGCCACGATGTGGGTGCTAGGGGCTGAACCCAGATCCTGTGCAAGAGCAACTGGTGCTTTTAATCATAGAAATTAATCACGCCTTTAATCCCAGCACTAGGGAGGCAGAGGCAGGCAGAACTCTGAAATCAAGGCCAATTTGGTCTACATAGCAAGTTCCAGGACAGCCAGACCTTCATAGAGAAAACCTGTCTCAAAACAAACAACCGCCCCCAAACACACAAATGAGAAATGCATTGGAGAAAATTAATACTAGATAGAGATTATGTTGTGGATATTAAGAGATAAAAAATTCCCTGTGTGATGCATACCTGCCTGCATTATTTGTTGGTTCTGTAGACATCTCTTCCAGGAGCCTGCTGGAGGCTGCTACCCAACAGTCCCATTAGCCACCCCTGAATCTGTAGCCTTAAGCTCCTGGCTGGAGAACCTTCCTTGAGACAGGCTAGCTCCCGCCCCACACAGCTTCCACTAATGGGGTCTGACACAGTCCATGTCTTCTTGCTCAGTGCCGCTGTTCTTGGGTGATGGGGCCTTTGGTTAAACGGTTCAACTGATGTGTATCCTTGAGGACTAATACACTGTTTAAGGAGGAACAGAATGATTTCAGGCCAAGTCAAATGAAAATATAGATAGAAACAACAGCCCAGGCTTCAAATATGTGAGACAATATTTTACAAAGCAAGCACTCCCACAAGTGAAAGCTAGAGTCCATCAGAAAGGGGAGGTTTGGGTTTACCAGAGAGCAGAGATAGTGTTAGCAATTGTTCATTTTAAGTATTTACTTTCTGTGTGCACATGCAAGCATCTGATTTTTGGAACTTGAATTACAGGTAGTTACAAGCCCCTGGATGTGGTTGGTGGGAACCAAGCTCTGGTCCTCTGCAGAATGAGCACATTCTCTTAACCATTGAGCCATCTGTCCAGTTCCAACCCCTACCCCCCACATTACTTTAGACTTTATTTATTTGAGACAAGGTCCCATGTCATTGTGGCTGGTCTTCAGCTCACTGTGTAGCTGCCTCCACCTCCTGAGTGTGATAAGGATTTCTAAATCAGGTGGAGTGATGCACACTTGCAATCCCAGCACTGGAGAAGCTGAGGCAGGGTTACCATGATCTGCAGTCTTGGCTAGAGTTTGGCTCTGTGTTTAAACAACAACAATGTGAATGTCTTAAGACTGGGAACCTCAGTGTGATGTGCTCTTGCAGATCAATCAATTGAGCCAGAGATCGCATCTGTTACATAGGACTGAAGATATGCGGAGTGGAGGCTGAGACATGAAGAACACTGTGAGTTTATGAGTTTGAGGCCTTACAGCCAAGCAAGGTGGACCAGAGTTCAGCTCCCATCACCCCTCATCCAGTGGCTCACAGCTGCCTGTAACTCTCTTGAGAACACCTGTATTCAAGTGCACGGACACTGTCTTAGTCATTATTCTATACACTGTGACCAAGGCAACTCTTATAAAAGAAAACATTTCATTGGGGCTGGCTTACAGTTTCAGAGGTTCAGTCCATTATCATCATGGCTTGGAATATGGCAGCAAGCAGGCAGACCTGGTGCAGGAGAGGGAGCTGAGAAGGATCTATAACCTGATCTATATGGAGAGAGAGAGAGAAAGAGAGAGAGAGAGAGAGAGAGAGAGAGAGAGAGAGAGAGAGAGAGAGAGAGAAAGAGAAATTGGGGCCTGGCAGGGGCTTTTGAAGCCCACATCCAGTGACAGTCTTCTTCCAACAAGGCCACACCTCCTGATCCTCCTTATCCTTTTAAACAGTTCCACTTCCTGATGATTGGACATTCATGAGCCTGTGGGGGCCATTCTAGTCACAGCACCACAGGCCCAGATACATACGTGAACTAGTCAGCTAGCTAGCTCATGTATTTATTTTTAATTCTTTGAGAGTCTTCAATTTCCTATGTAGTTGAAGCTGGCCACATCTCTCTGAAACTGTATCTGTGTTGGCGAGTTGTATGTATGGAGGCCAGCACTTAACCTCTGGATTACACCCTAGGCCCCGCCCACCCTGTTGTTTTGAGACAGGCACTCTCATGGGCTTGAGGCTCGATGATGTGAGACTGACTGAGCAACCAAACCCCAGGCATCTGCCTGTCTCTGCCACTCTGGGATAGGATTACAACCCATGCCGCCTGCCTGGCTTTTCCATACGGTTCTGGGGTTAATCTCAGGACCTTTAAACTTACACAGCAAGCAGGTTACCAACTGAGCCTCTCCTCAGAGGCTGAGGCCTACTTAGTTTTATTCTTATTTCTTTTGGACAGTAGCTCACAATGTAGTTAGTTGGACTGCCTGTGAATTTGAAACCATGTCCCCGCCTTAACTTCTACACTGTTGAGATTAAAAGAATGAACCATCATGTTTGGCTTTTGATTTTTTTTCAAAGAAAATTAATTTTATTTCTTATTGTTAGTGTGTAGTGTGTGCACAGGGGTCACTCAGATGCCAAGGCGCTTGTGCGTTGGTGGAGATGGGATGAGAACTGTTAGTGATCAGATAAGTCTCTTCTTCCACTGAGGTCACTAGGGGTTCATGGTTACCAATTGAGCCATCTTGCCAGCACATGTCTGGGCTTTTGAGTTTTGGATTTTCTTTTTAGTCTGTGTGGTGGTTTGTATATGCCTGCCTCAGGGAGTTACACTATTAGTAGGTATGGCCTTGTTGGAGTAGGTGTGGCCATGTTGGAGGAAGTGTGTCACTGTGGGTGTGGGCTTTGAGAGCTTCCTCCTAGCTGCCTGAGGAAGCCAGTCTTCTAGCAGCCTTCAGATGAAGATGTAGAACTCTCAGCTCCTTCTGCACCATGCCTGCCTGGATGCTGCCATGTTCCTGCCTGCCTTGATGATAATGGACTGAACCTCTGAACCTGTAAGCCAGCCCCAATTAAATGTTGTCCTTGTAAGAGTTGCCTTGGTCCCAGTGTTTGTTCACAGCAGTAAAACCCTAAAATAGTCTGGAAGACATTGGACTAGATTAAGAGATACTAGGACAAATTTTGGCTTATATTGCATATCACAGTTTGAATAAAAATGTCCTCCACAGGCTCCTGTATTGAAGGGTGGGTCGCCATCTGCTGGGCTGTTCAGATGTGTTGGATTGTGCTGGCTCAGATTTCATGAACGGGTTAATCCACTGATGGACTCATGGCCTTATTGGTTGGAGGAAGCAGGTCACTGGAGTGTGCATTGGTGGACTTGCCCTGTTCTTGCCCCATGTCACACAGTCCCCACCATAGTGTCTTTCCTCCCCACCGTCCTGGAGTGACTGTGGACTGAAGCCCTCCACCCAGGAGCCCAAATCTGTTCTTCCTTTAAGTCATTTTCGTCAAGTATTTTGCCAAGAGGAATGAAAAGTCTGACATGGTGAAAAGGGAAATTCTGAAGAAAGCAGCCTTAAAGGAGTTTTGCAAAATAGAGGGCAAAGGCCAGGAGGGAGGCCAGAATCCTGCTGAGACCTGGGATGTGAACTCTGGCTACGTCTACCCTTTGACCTAACCCCTCTGGAGAGACTGACAAAGACATTGTGTCCAGAGGCTTAAGACACACATCACGAGGTCTCCAGCCTCCTCTGGTTTATGGACATCTCTGCTCTGTTTGTCACATAGTCACTCACGTCCTGTAAACCCTGCTTCCAGCAGCCTACGTCAGCTCCTGCCCTGCCTGCCTCAGAGCCATGGAACTCTCTCCACACCGCAGCTCCCAAGACTCACGGAAGGTCCTCTTACTTGTGCAGGAGTTGGGCTTGATCAACAGCAGTTAGACTGGCTGCTGTGTGGGCAGCGTGGAACGGACATATGTGAGGAGTGGGGACGCAGGAACCATCATGACGGCCTTCACAAGGGCTGGGTGGCTGGGGGGAGGGGAGATGGAGAAAAGCAGATTGACCTGGGATAAACAAGTCTTAAGAACTGTTCTGATTGGACCTGAAAATGGTCTGCAATCAGGGAGGAGTGGAGAATCATGGTTAACTCTGGTAAGAACAGGTTGTCAGGGAGGTGGGCAATCAAGAGTTCTACTCGGCACTCAGCACTTGGCAGGGATGGGAAGGCATGCTGACAAATCTGGTGCACCAGGGAGGGACCAGACAGAGGTGGGGCCTTCAGGTCTCCCCTGGGGCTGTACAGAGGACACGGGGGGGGGGGGGGGGGGGCAGACGGAAGGACATGACCTCCTGGGTGAGTGGGCTTCTGCAGGAGTAAAGGTCTGATGGCATTCCCATCCGAAAGGACACAAGGAAAGCTGAGCATCTGGTGCACACCTGCAATCCCAACACTGGGAGAAGAATGCAGGTGAATTAGGTTCACGGCCATTAGCAACATAGTGAGGAACCTGGTGTCTTAGGGTTTCATTGCTGTGAAGAGACGCCATGACCAAGGCAACTCTCATAAAGGAAAACATGTAACTGGGGCTGGCTTCCAGTTTCAGAAGTTTAGTCCATTACCATCCTGGTGGGAGGCAGGGCAGTGAGCAGGCAGACAAGGTGCTGGAGGAACTAGGCGTTCTACTTGATCCTTAGGCAGCAAACTAAAGCCACACTGGGTATAGTTTTAGCATAGGAGACCTCAAAGCCCCACCTGTAAAGTGACACACTTCCTCCAACAAGGCCTCCTAATAGTGCCACTCCCTATGGACCAGGATTCAAACACATGAGTTTGTGGGGGCCAAACCTATTCAAACCATTGTACCTGGTTAGTATTTTGTCATTTGATACAAGCTAAAGTCACTGGAGAATAGGGAACCCCACTTGAGAAAAATGTCTCTACCAGATAGGCCTGTAGGCAAACCTATAGGGAATTTAAAAATTCTTTGTGATTGATGTGGGAGGGTCCACCCTTGGGCAGGTAGTCTTGGGTGGTATAAGATAGCAGACCAAGCCGGCTAGTAAGCAGCACTCCTCCATGGCCTCTGCCTAAGTTCCTGCCTCCAGGCTCCTGCTTGACCACTTACCCTGACTTCCTGAGTGATGATGGAATGATCTGAAAGTCAGCAAAGTATAAGATAAAATAAACCCTTTCCTCTTGACTTGGTCGTGGTGTTTGATCACAGCTACAGAAACCCTGACAATGGTGGGCTTGTAGCCAGTCTGGGCTACGAGATATTCTATTTCAAAAGAAAACTAAAGCCCGGGGTGGGGGTGGGGGTGGGGGTGGGGGTGGGGGTGGGGGTGGGGGTGGGGGTGGGGTGGGGATGGGGGTGGGGGTGGGGGTGGGGGTGGGGATGGGGATGGGGGTGGGGGTGGGGGTGGGGATGGGGATGGGGGTGGGGGTGGGGGTGCTGGGGAAGCAGGCCAGTGGTCGGAGCATTGCACCAGGTGTGGTGGTGAACACTTTAATCCCAGCACTTGGGAGGCAGAGGCAGGCAGATCTCTGTGAGTTCATGACCAGTCTGTTAAGCATAGGGAATTCCAAGACAGCTAGAGTTACATAGAGACCTTGTCTCCAAAATAAACAAACAACAACAACACCCTGTAAAACAGCACTGGCTGCTCTTCCAGAGAACGTAGGTTTGGGTCCCAGCACTTGCATGGTGGCTTACAAACTGTTGCTCCAGTTCCAGGGGATCCGATGCCCTCTTCTGCCTCCTCAGGTACCAGGCACTCATGTGCTGCATTTACATATATGCAGGGAAACTTACTCATTGCAATAAAATAAAAATAGGTGAAAAAAAAAAAGGAAAACTTAAGGAAAGAAAAGGAAGAAAGGAAGGAAGGCAGGCTGGAGAGATGGTGCAGAGGTTAAGAGCACTGACTGCTCTTCCAGAAGTGCTGAGTTCAATTCCCAACAACCACGTGGTGGCTCACAACCATCTGTAATGGGATTTGATGCCCTCTTCTGGTGTGTCTGAAGACAGCTTACAGTGTTACTCATATATATTAGATAAATTAATTTTTAAAAATTTAAAAAGAAAGGAAGGGAGGGAGGGAGGAAGGAAGGAAGGAAGGAAGGAAGGAAGGAAGGAAGGAAGGAAAGGGGCAGCAGGGAGACGACTTACTCAGCCAAGTACTTGCTGTGCAGGGAAGAGGCCTACGTTCCATCCGCAGCAGCCATGTTTTTCCTTAAAGGCTAGGTATGGCAGTGTGTAACTGTAATTCCAGTGCTGGGAGACAGAGACAGGGGGATCACTGGAGCTTGGTGGCCGAGTAAGAGAACTCAAGGCTGAGGGAAAGACCCTGTCTCAGAAAAAAGGAAAACAATCACAGGATTGTTCTTGGAAGGTGTTCTTGCGACCCTCCCAGGTGTAGTGGAGGAGTAAGTTGCCTCTAGATTATTCATTACAACTGACCATTGCTATTATATGTTTCTGTGGAAACCATGTTTTTTGCTACCTGCAGCTTGTCCTTGTGATTGTACGCTTTACTCAGGGGACTCTTGGTAACTCTCAGAGTGTAAATTCTCTGATGCTCTCAATAAAGTTGGCTGTTGTGTGAGACTTTATTTAGTCTGCCTCACTTTTAGGCCTGGCTCTTCCGGGTTCATGCCACCAGCTAAAGCAGTAAACACTTGTGACTTTAAAATAAAATTTAGAAAAATAAGATGGAGACGCAATTAAAGAAGAGGGCAGCACTGACTTGGGCTTCCGTATGCACGTGGACAGATGTATAATGAATAAATAAATAGAAAAACAAATTTTTAAGAAAATAAAGCAGTTTTTGTCTTGTTTTGTTTTATTTATTTATTTATTTTTTGAGTCAGGATCTCATTTTGTGCCCTGGGCTGGCCTGGAATTATAGAGGTCTGACAAGCTATAGGTTTTGAAGAGAGTACAGATATAGCTGGCCGAGAAGGGAAAGAGGGGATATGTGGACCCCTTCACCAAGAAGAGACACGACTCTTCTATCCACCTGTGTCCTCTCTATCCACCTGTGTCCTCTCTATCCACCTGTGTCCTCTCTATCCACCTGTGTCCTCTCTATCCACCTGTGTCCTCTCTATCCACCTGTGTCCTCTGGACCCATTTCTCTGCCTCTGCCCCAAATGCCAGTCCCATAGCCTCTCTCATGGGCGCCATTATTATTCCTTTATATCTCACAGGCCTGTAAATACTTAGCTTCTTTCATTGTCTTAGTTTCTTTTCTGTCAAGAGCAACGTAAGGGAAGAAAGTCTGTTAAGCTCACAGTTGCAGAGGAGTCATAGCAGTGGGAACCTGAAGTAGCTGCTTCTGTTCCGTCTACAGTCAGAAGAGGCCTCCTGCTCTGCTCACTGTCCCCATGTTCATCAGTGCAGGATCCCCACCCAGGGGACAGAGCCACCCACAGCACGAGGGGCTTCTCACTCCAGTGTAATAACAAGACCTCACAGAGGCTCTCAGATGCCCTTTCCAAGTGATTTCAGGTGACTTTGGGGCCAACAGGACATGGCTTAAAGTGTTTGAGTGTAAAGTTGACAAGGTGTAATTGTTAGTGTTAACTGTCAACTTGAAAAACACCTCTCTCTCTCTCTCTCTCTCTCTCTCACACACACACACACACACACACACACACACACACACAGTGGACACACACCCATCTTTGAGAGCTTATAGTTCCTAGATTTCCACATGTAGGCAGCTAAGAAGAAAGGGGGATCTTGCAAGCTGCCAGAGGCAGGCACTCAAGATTACATCCAAAGGAATGAAGACAAGAGGGACTCTTAACAATTGGTGCCTATGAGAAGACAATGGAGTTGGTTATCAGCCAAGTACTGGGGAAAATATCCTTGTGTGTGTGTGTGTGTGTGTGTGTTTTGTAAGTAGATCTCACTATGTACCTCTGGCTGGCTTAGAACTCATTACGTAGACCAGGATGGCCTCCAATCCACACAGATCTACCTACCTCTGCTTCCCATTCACTGGGATCAAAGGTGTGAGCCACCATGCCTGGTTTGAAAATATTCTTGACGTTGAGTGTTTTTGTTCTCAGTCTTCCGTTCATTGCTAAGAGTAGATGGCAGACATTCTTGGCTCTCCCAAGGCTATGAGGCTTTGTGATTTACAGCTCCCCTCTGCAAGAATGCATTCTTAGGCATTCTCCAATGAGAGAAAGAAGCCAGTCTTGGAAGATTAATTGTTTCAGAGAATGAGTATGGGCTAAGAAATTAGCAATTCCCCAAATAACTACTGCTAGTGAACTGTTTTGAGGCTTTGAAACTGTACCCTGATTGGGCATGGTGATTCATGCCTATAATCCTTGCTCTTGGAGACCGAGGAAGGAGGTAACAGAGTTGATAGCCTGGGTTATACAGCAAGAAAACATACACCACACAGGGCTAGGGAGATGGTTCAGAGGATAAAGGTGCTGCCAAGCCTCATGCCCTGAGTTCAAACCCTACAACCCACATGACAGAGAAAACTAGCTCCCATAACTGTCCTCTGACCTACCACACACACACGCACACAAAATAATAATAAATAATTATTATAAAACAATGTTTAAAAAGTCCCCAACTGCCACCAATATGATAACAGCAGCAAACCCCAAACAAAGCCAAAAGTATAACCTGCAAGCCCAGGAGAACCAAATCACAACACCCAGACCCAGCTTTCTGTCCCTTGCTCTGCAGACCTGGACCTCAGGTGCAGCTCAGGCCCCCCAAAAAGTCCTTCCTAACTGCTTGCTGCAGAGTGAACAAACCTGCCAGTGCACAGTCTTCCAGAATGCCAGCTTTTCCACAGAGCCACACTTGCCCGCTCTGGGAGGCCCCTGGGGCTGTGGTGGCCCTGGCTGGGTTAGGGGCAGCCAGGAAGGTTCTGTTCCCTGCCAATTCTAGAGGCAAATTTGGCTTGTGCTCCTTCCCAGGACTTCTGGGAAATGTGCCTCTCTGTCTGGCAACCCTGCCCTGTCTGAGGCCAAGAACTCTCTGAACAAAGTGTCTGCTGCTCACACAGAGCGATGGGGAGGACAGCCTCCTGTCTGGGGAGCACACTTCCTGTCTGTTTCTTGCCAGGTGTGACTTTCTTTCTGCTTACTCCAGATCAGATCCAGAGACTTAACAAATCAAGCAGCCCACCCCCTTGTTAAGCCTGAAGAGGAGTCACAGATCACAAGGCTCTGGGACAGAATGTCCTTGCTTCATCTGGATGACACTAGAAGTCCAAGCCTTCAGTGAGCTATAAGGTGGTGGTAACTACACCTTATATTTCAGAAGGTGTAAGATATTTCAAAATATAATATAATATAATAATATAATATAATATACCACACCTTGTATTTCAAAGCACAGGGCAAACAGGAAACCATCAAAGCAGGAAGCCATGTCTATCTGTTTACTGCTGAGGGTGGAGCAAGGCCAAGTGGAGGGCAAAGCCCACCCTCTGTCTCCTTGAAAACAGTGTAATCTTTTAGAAAGTGTGTGTGTGTGTGTGTGTGTAGAATTGTAAATCTGCCTACTGATTTTTTTTTGATTTTTAATATTTTTATTACATATTTTCCTCAATTACATTTCCAATGCTATCCCAAAAGTCCCCCATAGCGCCCCCCACTTCCCTACCCACCCATTCCCATTCTTTTGGCCCTGGCATTCCCCTATATTGGGGCATATAAAGTTTGCAAGTCCAATGGGCCTCTCTTTCCATTGATGGCTGACTAGGCCATCTTTCGATACATATGCAGCTAGAGACAAGAGCTCCGGGGTTCTGGTTAGTACATCATGTTGTTCCAACAATAGGGTTGCAGATCCCTTTAGCTCCTTGGGTACTTTCTCTAGCTTCTCCATTGGGAGCCCTGTGATACATCCAATAGCTGACTGTGAACATCCACTCCTGTGTTTGCTAGGCCCCGGCATCATCTCACAAGAGACAGCTATATTTGGGTCCTTTCAGCAAAATCTTGCTAGTGTATGCAATGGTGTCAGCGTTTAGAAGCTGATTATGGGATGGATCCCTGGATACGGCAGTCTCTAAATGGTCCATCCTTTCATCACAGCTACGAACTTTGTCTCTGTAACTCCTTCCCTGGGTGTTTTGTTCCCAATTCTAAGAAGGTGCACAGTGTCCACACTTTGGTCTTCATTCTTCTTGAGTTTCATGCGTTTATCAAATTGTATCTTATATCTTGGGTATCCTAAGTTTTGGGCTAATATCCACTTATCAATGAATACATATTGTGTGAGTTCTTTTGTGATTGTGTTACTTCACTCAAGATGATGCCCTCCAGGTCCATCCATTTGGTGCCTACTGATTTCTAAGATGACTTGGATTTCCTGAAAAATTCAAAACCAAGCTGAGACACAGAGGATCGATCCTGGCTGGGCTACATGTTCATGGTTGATACAAATGTCCAGGCCGCTTTCCTTGCAATTCCATCTTTAAGGTTCATCTACTTCTGTTTGTTTTAGGAGATGGGTCTCATGGAGCCCAGGCTAACCTTGAATTCCAGATCCTCCTGGTCTTTGTCCCTGGATCACAGAGGTGTGCTACCATGCTTGGTCTATGTGATGCTGAGGACTTTGCCCATGACTCTGGATGCTGGGCATGGTCTTTACCAACCTGCCCCCCCCCCCTGAAGACAGCTCCACTTGCTGTGCTTCAGCTGTGACAAGTTCTCCGCTCCTACTGTTCCAGGGAACTTGGCTCTCACACGCTGCTATGGTCAAGCCACTGATTCCTGAGGGCACCAGCTCTTCAGCAGATCTTTCTCCAAGGCCCATTGTGTGGCAAACAGTGTTAGACAATGAACAAAGTGGAGATCACACACAGCTCCCCCAGCCTCCCCCAGGCATGTGAGGGGGAGACAGGCAGTAAACATGTGAAGAGTGCAGGAGTGGAATCATTCCAGGTGTGGGCAAAGCTGAGGAGACATCTGAGAGACTAGGACAGCCACCTTGGAGGTTCAAGCTAAGAACAATTAATGACAGGAGAAAGCAATTCCCCCAAGTCCTGAGGTTCGACAGGACTTACCATGTCTGAGGGATGGAAAGATTACCATGGCTGGGGCTTGGTACATGTCAGGGTAAACCAAGTCTGAAAGGCTGAGAGGACAGGTCACACAGGTCTTTGGATTTTTTTTTCTAAGTACTTTCATCTAAGCCCAACAAAGGCATAGATGGCCCGTGAGGCACAGTAGGGACAAAGGACATGGGCAAAACCATGGGTGTGAGCTTTTCAAAGACTTAATGTTTTTACACGGGTTCTCATTATGTAGACCAGGCTGGCCTGGAACTCAGAGATCTGCCTGCCTCTGCCTCCGGAGTGGTGGGATTAAAGATGCGTGCCACCACTGCCCAGTGTCAGGCATTTTGAGGTGTGAGGCTTTAAAAGAAAGAGATAAGCTCCAGGAAGGACTAAGACATACTGAACATCAGAGAGGGTTGGGGAGGGGGAGCTGAGGTTAAGAATATCAGCATCAGCCATGTACACTATTCTGTTGGTTCTCAGGGTAAAGCCTAAAGTGTTGCTAAGAAACTTTCCGCCCCCTCTCTCTTAAAAGCTTTGTTTTCTTTTTTTATGAGTTTGTGTGTCAGACTTCGAGTATGCCACATGTGTGCAGATGTGCAGAGGCCAGAAGAGGCCATGGGGTCCCCTGGAGCTGGAGGTACAGGTTCTGAGGCACCACGTGGATGCTGAGAGCTGAAATCAGTGATCCTTTCTGTCTCGTGCCCGAGGGCAAGAGCAGCAAGAACTCTTCACTGCAGAGCCATCCATCTCTCCAGCCCTGTACATGAGGTTATACGATGCTCTGAAGGTGCCTTGCGTGGGATCACAATTGCAATGTTGAAGAAAAACCAAGTTCCACCAGGGTTACGCAAGGTTAGGACAAAACTCTGAATTCTTTAACTGTAAGGGAGATTTCTGGAGAGATTCCTAGAAATAAAAGTTCTGGAGCAGGGACAGAAGAAAGGCCTTGAGTCAGTGTTAACTATGTTGAAATTCTTTATTTTTAAAAAGTATTTACTTAGTTTTATTTTATGTATTGTGTTTGCCTGCAATGTATGTATGTGTACGTGCATGCCTGGCACCCGGGGAATCCAGAAGATGGCATCAAATCTTCTAGATCTGGAGTAACAGATGGTTCTAAAACTGCCAGGTAAGTGCTAGCAACAGAGCCCAGGTCCTCTGCAAGAGCAGCAAGTGTTCTTAACTGCTGAGCCAACTTTCCAGCACGGTTGGAATGGTTCTCATCAGGCAAGAGGCTTTATCCAGACTCCAGGGTCAGGTGCTCCTTCCTGCTCATGTCGGAATTTCATGTCCTTGTACCTTACCTCCGTTTTAAGGAAGAGGATGAGGTGGCCTCAATTATAATTTGTGTAAATAGGTGGTGCCTCTCCTCCCCATTCAGAAAGGGAGCATCCTGCAGTTACCTAAGAAAAAAAATTGTTTGATGTTGAGGAAGGAGTTCAGTGGTGGAGGGCTAGCCTAGCCTGTGAGTAACCTTGGGTGTGTGTGATCCCCAGCACAACTAGCCCCTGCAAGGGGGAGGCTTGTGATTGTCTGAGCTGGAAGGGTTTGCCTTGGGGCCACAGGGTACAAAAAACTACTGAGAACTTTCAAAGAACGCCCTGGGGTTGTTTTCAGTGTCTGAATTTAGGCGGCACTCTGTACCTTCTCCCTTTGTCTTTTCCTTCTGAAGCTACTACAGTTCCTGGGGGTTGGGGATGGGGTTGGGGTTGGGGTTGGGGAATGGGTGCCACTCAAACTCACCCCCATGGACCTCACCTGCGTGTTCTCAGAAGAATCTCTGGGACTCACCTCATTACCGGTCTCATTTGCAGATGTCCTTCCCAGCTCTACCCTGCCCTCTGTATGCCCCCTTTCTCCCATTCACTCCTTTGTTTCCCTTTAGGAACCCATGCAAAGCTTCTCCAAGGTTATGCTTGGATCCCTGTTCCCTTTCCCTGTAACTCTCCTTGCAGGAATGAAGAAACTCAAGGAGAGACTGTGCCTCTCCATGTAGCTACTAGACTATTGAAACAATGGACCCCAAAGAGCTGGGATTCCCTCATGAGCCTCATGCTGCAGGAAGAAAAGACTTCCTAGTCTGGTGTCAGCTAGAGGAGACCATGTTTCCTAGGAGGAGAGTTCACGTAGTTGTCATAGTGGCAGATCTCCTGCAGGAGAGGTGAGACAACTATGAATCACTGATGGGCAGGTCCACACCACCCAGACAGCTTAGTCATGAAAAACCTTTCACCCTCTATTGAAACCTAATGTGCAACCCTGGCTGTCTGAGAACTTGCTCTGTAGACCAGGCTAGCCTCAGACTCACAGAGATCTGTCTGCTTCTGCTTCCAGAGTGCTGGGATTAAAGGCTTGTCCTACCACCGTCCAGCTGAAACCTAATTCTTAGGTCTTAATGTCAAGATGCAGAAGATGGGCTCAGGGTGTGTTTGTCACTAGGCCCTTTCATCTGCTCCTCATTCCAGTGTGACCACAACGAGCTGAATTGACCCCTCTGTGCTTTCCACTTCTCCTTGTCTCCTGAATTGGCTTTTGGAGGCCAGGTAGGTAGTCATGCCTAGCTTGTTAGGGCTGCTGGGGCCCAGGCTCTGACCCTAACTCCAACACCCTAACTTTGTCTCCTGGCTGTGTATCTGGCTACACAGTCAAGGCAGAGCTTCTGAGGTTGGCTGGGCCACAGCACCTCCTTGTCTCTACCCTCTGTCAAGAGCTAATGGCTGTCACCAATCACCAAGTTCAATAGTCTTGGTGGTGGTGTGTCTGTAATCCTAGCACTTGGGAGGCAGAGGGGAGGGGAAACCTCTGTAACTCAATCCACACCCAGGGCAGGAGAGAGACAAACAGAAACAGACAGACAAAGGCATACAGAGACATGGGATGGGCGAGGATGGGGGTGGGGGGAGACAGAGAAAGGCAGAGAGGAGAGAGAGGCAGAGACAGAGACAGAGATAGAGAAAGAGGTGAAAGGGAGAGAGAGGGAGAGAAAGAATAGTCTTATCAAGGGTACACTGGCAAATGCCTTTATTCCCACCCAGCACCTGAAGGCTCTGACCTCCAGGCCAGTCTGAGATACAGAATGCCTCTGCCGTAAAAGGCAAACCAGGAGCATAGGAAGCTTAATGGGGAAAGAGCCGGATGTGCAACCCCGATGACCTGGTGTCAGTCCCGGGAACTACGTAAGAAGATGGCGCATGACCACATGTGACCCAGCAATGAGATGGGAGGCAGAGATGGCAGCCCTGGCAGGGAGCTCCTGGGTGAGTCTGTAGAGACTGCAGTACAAGAGATGCTGTGCTGCCTTGCCTGGCCTCAGCAAGGTAGATGGTGAGATTTGACTCCTGAAAATTGTCTTCTGACCTCCATATTTACTCCATGGCACATTGTGCACGCGCGCGCGCGCGCGCGCGCGCGCACACACACACACACACACACACACACACACTAAACAAACAAGCAAAGTTTATAATGATCCAAGAATGTCATGTTGGGAATAAATCCTGTGTCATATTTCCTGGTGTTTTGTGGGTGGTGGCGGAGAACTCAGGGCTTCAGCATGCTAGGGGTTCCTCCACCCCTGAGCTGTGGGTACCATCTACCCACTCCCTACAACCAGGAGAGGAGAAGACTCAGGTCCAAAAAATATCTCCACCTGCCTCCTTCCCTTCCCTTCTGTCTCCACTTCTTCCTCTTCACCTGTAGCCTGGACCTGGCTGGTTTCTGTTTGTTTGTTTGTTTGTTTTTGACAGAGTTTAAAGTGAAGAAAACATCCCATGCCATGTTTTGGTGACACCATGCCTCACTCAACCATACTTTGTCACCTCTAGACTTGTGTGTGTGTGTGTAGTGTGAGTGTGTATGAGTGTGTATGTGGTGTGTGTGTGCAGTGTGTGTATGACTGTGTGTGTGATTGTGTATATATGTGTGTGAGTGTGTGGTGTATGAGTGTGTGTGCACTGTAAGTATGTATGAGTGTATGTGAGTTTATGTGTTGTGTGTATGTGTGGTGTATGTATGAGTGTGTGTTGTGTGTGATTGTGTATGTGTGTTTATGTATGTGTATGTGTGTGAGTATGTGTGGTGTATCTGTGTGTGGGAGTGTGTGTGTGGTGCATGAGTGTGTGTGCAGTGTAAGTGTGTATGTGTGGTGTATGTATGAGTGTGTGTTGTATGTGATTGTGTATGTGTGTGTATGTGTGTGAGTATGTGTGCTGTATCTGTGTGTGGAAGTGTGTGTGGTGTATGAGTGTGTATGTGAGTGTATGTATGAGTGTGTTTGTGTGCATGCAGTGTGTGTGCACAGTGTGAGTGTGTATTCCACATGGTTCACAGGACAAGGTACCTGCAGAGTGCCAAAGGGCCTCACTACTGAGGCTCAAACACTGGCCTGCTTCTCTACAGGCCAAGGAAAGTCAGCCAGGCAGACCATGGGTCAGGGCTTCTCCACTCTCCTAGCCTGCAGTGCTGAGTAGTTTAATCAGTTGGACACAAGCTAGAGTCTTCAAAGAGGAGAATTAAGGAAATGCTGTCATAAGACTGGACTGGAGGCAAGCCTAGAGGGCATTTTCCTGTTAGTAATCAATGAGGGAGGGCCCAGCTCATTGTGGGTGGTGCTATCCATTGGTCGGGTGATCCTAGGTTCTATAGGAAAGCAGGATCCTACCTCCAGGTTCCTGCCCAACTTCCTTCAGTGAAGATCTACTGATGTGGAAATGTAAGCCAAACAAACCCTTCCCTCCCAAATTTTCTTTGGTCATGGTTTTTCATCATAGCAATAGTAATCCTAACCAGGACACCAGCCATGTAATCTTGGGCCATTGATCTTTGGCCTATATTTCTTTCACTAGTATAAAAGGGAGATTTAAAAAGGTATGAGCTCATGCTTGTAATCCTACCTCTCCAGAGGCTGAGGCAGGGGGATAGCTATGAATTTGAAGCCTGCTGGGCTATAAAAAAAAAGTGAGTTCCAGATAAGCCTGGCCTGCATCACCAGATCTAACTCAAACAACAGAGAGACCTCGGGAGAGCCATCGTGGTTCTGAGGACAGCTTGGGCTAGAGTGAGGCCCATCTCATTGAGTAAATGAAGAAATGAAAAAATTGGAGCTGTGAGTGAGGCCCCTAAAAGATTAAAATCATGTAAGAGTTCTGTGAATCACGGTCACCCAAGGACGAGTGACACCCAGCCTCTTCACCCCTGACTGTCACCACACATTTGTCCTGACAGATTTCAGAGCAGGCTTTTTTTGGCATCAGGGTCTCACCTGCTGAATCCCAGGGTGTCTTGAGACAATTGGGCAATCGGAAGTCCAAGCACAAGTCCCCTTAGTAACCTCAAGAGCCCATCTGTGTTTAATTTTGCCAGCAGTGATCCCAGGCAGATCCCAGCAGCTCCGGTACCATCCCCACCCTGACAAGAAAGGAGAAAAAGTAGGGAAAAAAGACATGGGTTATGTTCGGCTGGCATTTACTCGGCAGAGTGATTAATCAATTAATTATTCCATCGCTGTGCCAGTCAAGAGCATTTCTGAGTGTTTACCATATGCCTCCAAGTATTGCTGGCTGGCTGTGCAGCCAGGGTAGGAGTCATGTAAGGAAACAGGAGCTGGGGAGCTGGCAGAGACACACTCCCACATGGGCCAGGTGCCAGCCTTGGGCCTGAGGACCCAGCTGGGCATCCCACCTTTCACCCTTGAATATCCTTAGATCCAAGGCATCCCTAGGCTGGCTGTCCTTGCCCTTCACCGTTTCCTCCTAGGGTGACAAGAGTTTTCCACCCAGCCAAGGCAATGATCATTTACAATGTTTTTGAGAGAAATAGTCCACATATGCTGGATTGGCCTTGGACTTGTTACATCCTGATGCTGACCCCTGACCCTCCCTTTCCTCCTTCTAAGTGCTGGGATCGAAGGCATGTGCCACCCTGCCCAGCTTCTTCCTTGTGCGTCTTGCTCTTGGGTTAGGAGTGTAGCCGCTGGGTGCTTGCCTGTGGTCCCCTCTGTGGATGAGGAAGGTCAAGTGAAGGAGCATCTCAGCAGAAACGCTGCTCCTTCTGTTCCCGTTCCTGATGGACTGGCTCTGTTTGGATTTTCTCCAGGATGTTGCAGTGCACATCCCAGTTTCCAATGCTACAGGGACCCTGGCCCGACCTGGAATATGAAGTTTGTTTGCCATGGGAATCACTGGCCTCATTCCCCAAATCGGTTCCTGGGTGGACTTGTTGAGAAATGGTAGGCGGTTTGCCCTCATCAGCAGCCTTCTCCTGGGAAGATACAGGATCAAGGCAATATAAAGTCTTTATTTGCCAGCTGGTGACAACATTGGGTGTTTGAGACCCAACTACAGAGCTGAGTGTTTCTCAGGGTGAGCTTTATTATTATTATTATTATTATTATTATTATTATTATAGATTTATTTAATTAATATATGAGTGCTCTATCTGCATATACACCAACATTCCAGAAGAGGGTATTGGATCACATTCTAGATGGTTGTGAGCCACCATGTGGTTGCTGGGAATTGAACTCAGGACCTTTGGAAGAGCAGTCAGTGCTCTTAACCACTGAGCCATCTCTCCAGCCCTCAGGGTGAGCTTGTAAGCACAAAAATCACATCCTGGATTGACACACCTTGGTTAACCAGAATAGTTAGCCACAAGCAGAACTACCAAAGTCAAAAAAGCAGGGTTTTACAAAAATTCAGGGCCTTTCCCAGAGTTTGATGGATTAGGTCTTTGTTCTCCTTTTGGCAGGTGCTGCTGTCTACATACACTGGTCCCAAGGCCTGAATGGCACCTCCATCATGGTGTCAGTTGTGCTAAGGTCTGGGTTCTGTTACACCATAGCTCACTTTTGCAAATGAAGAGGAGGTGCCTCTTTCATAGCTGAATTCCATTCTCTGGTCCTCATGTCCCCATCCCAAGTATTATGTCTTCTCTTTCCACCTATACCCCATGTTGGATATTACGATCTGATGCTCACTATGTAGCCCAGGCTGTTCTTGAACTCATGGCAATCCTGACTCTGGAGAGCTGGGACTACAGGCACCCTTCATCAGGCTTTGAACCTCCAACTTCTTTGAACCTAGCCTGGGAACAAATGAGATAGGCCAGGGTAGAAGGGACTTGACACCAAACCTAATGAGTTTAGTTCAATCCCTAGGACCCACATGGTGAGGGAGAGAACAGATTGCACAGATCTCATACAGTTCTCCCCCAACCCCAAGTAAATAAATAAAAACATAAAAATTTAAACTCCAACTTCACCTCTGTATTTCTGTTGTGTGTCTGTTCTGTTCATGAATATTAGAAATGGCTGTTCTTTGCCTGACTGGGGTCAGGGAGGGCAATAATTCTACTGTGGTGACATATTTATGTAGTTTTCAAATGATCCTGCCCTTTGCATTAGGAGGGAAATGGTTACAACACGCAGGGTAGACAGCAAGTTCTAAAACAATCAATTGGTCTGAGAGGCCTGTGTCAAAGGAAGCAGGAGATTATCATTATTGTGTGTTAGTTTTATGTTGAAGAGACCCCAGCCAAAAAAAGCAAGATTAGGACTTGTGCTGTACTTTAGTTGGTAGAGTATTTGCCTAGGATGCATGAAGTCCTGGGTTCGATGCCCAGCACTGCTGTAACCACATGCCTGTAACCTCAGAATGTGGGAGGCAAGAAGAAGTTCCAGGTTGTTTGGGGCAGCCTGGGATACTTGAGACCCTGTTTCAAAAAAACGAAGCAAAACAAAACGAACACGATCCAGTCAATTCACTTCTCCCATGCTAATGCACACCACCAACTCCTTTCCAGCTACCAAAGGCTTGGCAGTCGAGAGGTCCCCTGAGCGTGACCCCTGGGCCTCATTCATGCATCTCCAGTCAGCCACAAGCCTCCAACACTCTCCTGTGACAGTTCTAACTGTGGCCTTCAAGAGCTTGTTCAAACAAAGTTGTGCAAACGCTTAGCCTCTGCACATCCTCTGTTTATAAGGAAGATGGTTCTCTGTGGATTTGTGGGGCTGGAGAGATGGCTCAGTGGCTAAGAGCACTTGCTACTCTTGCAGAAGACCAAAGTTTGGTTCTTGGCACCCATGCCAGGTGGCTCAAAACTACTTGTAACTCTAGCTCCAGGGGATTCAATGTCCTTGTCTAGTTTCTAGAGGCACCCACACATACTAGCACATGCACCCTCTTGCAATGCATATAAATTAAAAAAAAAACATTCTAAAGAAATTAACTCATTCACTCCCTAAATTCCTTCATGACTTTTTTCTTGTTTATTTTTTATTTTGAAAATTATATTTACATATTTGTGTGGAGAGCCGTGCCGCGAGCAATCGCCATTATAAGATGGTGCCGGCCTCCGCTGTGCCTAACTAGTAAACAAACCTTGTACGCAGGTGCAAGAGTGAACTCACGCCTAGTCACTGCCCATCTCGGGGGCGTAGTAATGGGGTGATGGGCGAGCAACGAATCAGGAGCTGACATGCCACATCAGGTGCTGAAACGCCATGGCTGAGGGCTATATAAGCAACGCCATTTTCCGGGGTTGGGGTCTTCCCTCCTGAAGAAGCAATAAAGCTTTTTGCTGCAGAAGAATCCGTTTGTCCGAGTGTGTTCTTGCCAGCAAGAACGATAGCTCGGGACAAATTTGTGTGTAGTGACAATTTGGGAGTTTTGGTTTCTTTGAGAAACACAGAAATATTATGGGAATATGCTTTTATTTTAATCCCAGGTATGGGATATGGGACTGCTTCAAATTGTCCACAGTAGCTGACTATGATTTGCCTCGTGCTCTAGCAGGGGTGTGATTTTTGCCAATTGCAGATGGTTATTGTGATTGTGTGACATTTAAAATTCTGAGGACTTTCAGAGGTTCTATAAATGCTAGGGCCCCAAGAGGTGTGTGGGTTGTTGGTTGGTTGTTGTTGGTCAAAGTTTGTTAAGTAATTATGTGCAAAGAAGAAATTAGATATCTTGACAGCAAAGATCCTCTGATGAACTTGATGGCCCTAATCAGAAGGAAGTAGTCTGCTGATGACACCATCTCCTTTCCCTTTATCCCTCTTCCTCTCCGTGTGTGTGTGTGTGTGTGAGAGAGAGATTGTCTATGTGGTTATGGGCCATACAGTCTTAGTTTGGGTTTTATTGCTGTGGAGACACAACATGACCATAGCAGTTCTTATAAGGGAAAAGGCTTCATTGGGGCTGGCTCTCAGAGGTTTAGTCCTTTATCTTTGTGTCTGGAACCATGGTGGCATGCAGGCAGGCATAATGCTGTAGGAGCTGAGAGGTCTACATCTGGATCCGCAGGCAGCAGTGCCTCCAACTAGGCCACCCTCCTAATAGTGCCACTCCCTATGGGCCAAGCATTCACACATATGAGTCTAGGGGCCATTCCTACTCAAACCACCACACATGGTATAGATGAGGGGCTCAGAGGGCAACTCATAGGGGTTGTGTCTACTTCTGCCATGTGGGTTCTGGGGTTGTCGGGGAGCACCTCTATCCACTGAGCTGCCTCAGCAGCCTTGGATTTTTATTCTACTTTTTTTATTTTTTTGCTTTGATGAGGCAACCCTGTTTCATCTATAATAAGACTTGAGGAGGGGCTATAAAATTTCTCCAGTGTCTTTGAGTTGGGTCCAACCATTGAATTCTGTGTGGATCTTGACTGATAGGGTTGTGCTTATGTAATGGTAACAAGCAAACATCTCTGTTTGGTTAACTGGGTTTTCTACCTTTTCCTCACAGGATGTGCCGTGCTTACAGCCTACATCCTGTGCTGTAGTAGCTCACCTACGATTTCTCATGTCTTTTTATTTTTTTTAAAGATTTATTTTTATTTATTTTATGTATATGAGTACACTGTAGCTACTAGCTGTTTTCAGACACACCAGAAGAGGGCATCGGATCCCATTACCTATGGTTGTGAGCCACCATGGGAATTGAACTCAGGACCTTTGGAAAAGCAGTCAGTGCTCTTAACCACTGAGCCATCTTACCAGCCCAATTTCTCATGTCTTAATGTTACTTAACTTGATTTTTCAAGTCCCCGATTCCGAATCAATATATTGTACCATCCTGCTAACTCCAGTCGCCCTTACCTCCTTGTTTTATCTGCATGTAGTTTTTCTTTTTCCTGGGCCTTTACTTTTTCATTTATCCCTCAGGCTTTATTGCCCTGGTTGGAACATATCATACCTTGTTGAGTAGCAGCATTGATAGCACACAGCCTTGCCTTGATCCTAATCTCAGGGGAAGGAATTTCTGAGTTATGTCTGATGTTAACTTGTGCACAACACATGTTTGAGATGGTTTGTGTCGCCTAGGCTGGCCCTGAGTTCCTGATCCTTCTGTGTCTGTGTCTTACGGGTGTGTGCCCAATTCTATTCCATAGGCTTATTGCCTATGGCTCATGCAAAGCAAAAATATCAAGATACTACTCCTTTCTTCTCTTACTTTGGCTAATAGTCCAATGTGAATGTTCTGTGTCATTTTCTGGTAAAACTGAATGAGCTGGTTTGAATTTAAGTTTTCTTCCCCACTGACAAAGAGATAATCAGCATCATAAATTAAGATCATGGGCTCTAGGTGAGACTGAGATACTATGTTCTATATAGGGACTGTGAAATGGACCACAGAGACAGGTGTGTGGACAGCCCCAAGCTAGGACCATGGACATGTTGCTCTGTGCTACTTGGAGAGGGTTTTAGAATGCTTCTGAAAGTCCCAGGTCAGGCTGAAGACAGTGCTGCTGGTAGAGGAGAGCAGCATACCTGTGCTCCATCACTCAGGAGACAGAGATGGGATGTGAAGTTGACCCATGCTCCATCACTCAGGAGACAGAGATGGGATGTGAAGTTGACCCATGCTCCATCACTCAGGAGACAGAGATGGGATGTGAAGTTGAAAGTCATTTTTGGCTACACAGGGCGTTTGAGGTCAGCCTGAGCTAGAGAACCTGTTCCCACAAAGTGTGAGGCTCACATTTCCTTGCAGTCATGCTTTCCCGGGCCAGATGACTCTGCACAATCCTCCATCTACACTCTTATACTATCTGGGTTCTCATAACATCTCACGCAGGCCCAAGCTCCAGGGTAGCCCTCAGCTTCTGGAAGTGGGGCTGGGCTCTATGCTTGCTGAAGGATTCTCATGAGTGCATTCCATAGTATGGCAAGTTATTGTTCAGTGGACAAACAGGTGTGTGTGGGTAGATGGCAGTAGGCATCACTTTTTTTATACTGAAATCAAAGACTGAATTTATGGTATAGTCTCTGGGTTTTTAAAATCATATTGATTTGTGTAGGGAGGGAAGATGTGCCGTAGAGCATGTGGGGAAATCAGGGGACAATCTGCAGGAATCCGTTCTTTACTTGTCTGTGTGTGCTCCAGGGACTGAACTCAGATAGCCAGGCTTGTCAGCAAGTACCCTTTCCTGCTGAGCCATCTTGCCAGCCTACAATCTGTTCTTTCAATGGCTGACATCACATAGACATTCTCTTAATCTTCACGAGCTAGTTTTTTTTAGATTTAAAGTCACAGTATATTCTCTTTTAATCTAATGTTTAACAAATACTATATCATGGAAGAAAGTTATTGGTATATAATGCATTTCACTTTGTCTGTGAATCAATCAATTGATGCAGTCATCCGTGCATACAAATTTTCTGTGTAGGATAAACTACCCAAGTTACTGAAATGAGGTCTAAGATACAGTCATGTCCCTAAGGACACTATGGAGATACTTCTGCTAGGGTCGGGGGTGTTGCGGGAAAACACTTTGAATAGTCTTTGTTAGCCATTGCTGGAGGAACTGCTAATTAATTAATTAATTAATTAGCAATGAGCAAATGGCACCCAGTGAGGAAGTGTGGCTTAGCTTCCAAATGCTAATTATTGGTCCCTTTATGGAACTGAGACATGTAGGGCAGACTGTGGCAGGATCCCAGATGAGCTGGCACCCAGACATGAAGAGAAGGCTGCAGTTCTCATTTGTACCAGCTCGAATGCCAGCTTTTATCTAGTGAGATTAATTAGAACTTTGAGAAGTACAAGTACGAGCCATAAAATATTAACATTCATGTCACTGGTAATGCGTAAGTGTCCTGAAATAGCTCAGGGCCATTTTAGGGTATGGCTACTTTGACTGGTAGGAAAGGTTTGGTTTTCTGCTCTTTCAAGGGAAAGTTCTCCTGTGGCCTGCTCACTGGCTTGGAGATTCATCAGTTGCTGCCACCTTTCAGCTGGCCTTGCCTAAGTGGAACCACAGCCATGACTCTGCAGAGGCAAGATGCTGCTGGTTGGTCCTCCCTTCACGTCACTTTACTTCAATGAACCTGAGAGCTGAGCGCTTCCTGGACTGGTTCACTGCCTTGTGACTCTGCACGTGTTTTTTCCAGACATTCCTTGCTGTTCCATGCACTCGCGCGCGCGCGCGCGCGCGCGCGCGCACACACACAGGAAAATGCAAACCCAGTGAAGGATACACCGAAGAGCGATAGCATAGGATAGGACAGAAATAAAAAGCTCAAACTATAGAGGTTTATGGGCACTTTTAAACACATGGGCAGGGCAGGGAGGTCACAGCATTTTTAAGGCACCAGAGATGCCAAAGCCAGACCAGCTCCTGTTGTAAGGATCCATGATTCGCAGAAGAATGACACCCCAGACTCACATAGGATATAAATGCAGAGTGATTTATTCTGCAGAAGTCCAGCATGCTGGGGTCTCCCATTACCAAGATAGAGAGACCCTGAAGTTCACAGGTTCAATTTAAAGCTCCTTAGGGGAATCCCGAGGTAGGTGGGCTTTGTCTTACTCTATCACAAAGGACATTCCGTTACTGGGGCATGGGGGCCAGCAGGAAACTGCTGACCCATTGTCCTTGCTTCAGGCCAGGTGGTAGGGCATTTTCTGACTGGCTGCTCAAAGCCAAGCCTGTATTTTTAGGTCTAGTCTCCTTAACTGTTAATTTGAAGCCTGTCATGGAATCAGCCTAGCCTTCTCACTATGTTTGCTGTGGATGCAGGACAGCCCAGTCCTAGGTCAGGTTAGCAGAGGGATGAAAAGGCAGAAACTCACAGCTGCTTGAAATGAAGTTAGTGATCTCACAAACATGTGCCAAATGTTTATGACAAACAGTTTTCAGTTGTTTATTTGAGATGGGGGTCTCATACAACCCAGGATAGCTTCAAATTTGCTACTACCCCAAATTAGCCAGCAGCCCGAACCTCCTCCTCTATCTCCTGAGTTCTAGGCATAGAGGCAGATTAGCATTTTATATAGATTATCTTCCAGCCGTTGATCATTAAATATGGAGCTTGGACACCTCCATTAGCCCAAAGGACTGCTATTACTTCTGCTCAGTAACTGGACTGCTGAACACTGGGGTGCCTGGGTCCAGCCAGCCCTTCCCACGAGCCAACCCAGCTAGCAGGAGTCTATGTGGGGTCTGAAGCTGTGGAGCACTGGGTTTCTTTTAGGACTGAGGATATCAAGTTTCCTGCGTGCGGCCCATGCTTTTGAGCATGCGCAGAGTCCCTACTTGTTTTTTTTTTTTTTGTTTGTTTGTTTGTTTTTTTTTTTAAATGTGTTATAGTCTCAGAGATGAGCAGGAGGGAACTGCAGTAAGGAAAAGTACTTAAGTATGCTCAAAGAACCTAAGTGTAAAACAAACAAACAAAAACAAACGTAGTCTAATTTCAGAGATAGGCAGGTGGGAACAGCAGTAAAGTGCTGAAGCTTTGCTCAGCCCCGAATGTAGTTCAGATGCGGAAGATCTATCTCGGGATGATCTCTCAGCAAATGGGGTCCCTTTCTTCTTACACTAATTTGGATAGGCTCCCCGAGTGTCCTGCTGATGGTCAGAGAACATTCTCAGCAAGCAGATCCACTCACTAACGAAGGAGAGAGGATGAATCAATGCAGTCTCACGGACAAAGCCTGGGCCTGGAACTCAGTGCAGAGCGCCAGTCACTCTCCAGCCGTACTGCTAGGACAGCCGAGCCGGGGGCCCCACAGCTGTGTGGTCATGTGGACCGTCTGCCTGAGCTGGACTGCGTTTCGCTGCGCTGCTTTCCTTCCTCAGCTCCTTCCTGGAGATCAGATACACCTGAGAAGGAGCAGCTCAGGGGAGGAACGGCTTATTTTGGCTCAGGGTCAGAGGATGCAGACCCCTGTGGTGGGCAGGACAAAGGGAAGAGTGGCCTCCAGCTGCTGCCCCAGAGCGAGGCAGCTGGCCACAACGCTTCTGTAGGCAGGAGGGGGAGGGGGGCTACTTACTAGTGCTCTGCTCGTTGTTTTTCCTGCTCTTTTGTATTTACCCTGAGACCCCAGCCTACAGGAAGATGCTGCACACTTTGGAGGTGGGTCTTCTTCATTAACCCTCTCTGGAAGCCCTCTCCCAGAAGTGTGCCTCCTATGTGATTCCAGTCAGGTTGACAGCGAAGGTGAGCCATCACCACTGTCTTTCTTGGTTCTCTCATTTAAGTAATTCCTTAGGCAAGAAGATGGGAAATAAACGGACCGCTGTTCCGGAAACGTGAAGGACTGGGGGAAACATTTTCCTAGTGGCTTGGCTCCCTGCAAGCCCCACACGGGTGGGTGTGGGGTCCTTAAGGGTGCACGTAAGACGTTTGGGCCATTACCTGGCTCCTTCTCGGGTCTCCTTTCTCTCCCACAGCTTGCCGCAGAGCTATAATGAAGTGGCCAGGGTCCTTGAGGCACAGGCATCTCCTCACTGCATGGCTTCCTTAGAACAGAGTCAATTACTGGCCTTTATTCCATTCTGTCTTTACAAATTAGCTGTGAGGTAATGCGTCTTTGGGGTGGGGGAGAGAGTCCCCACACGGGGAGACTGATGGAGAGCAGAAAACATAAGTCAACACCTAGTTATGGCACAGATGGAAACTTGAAGACTTACTGTGTGCTCAGCAGCTCGGAGGATTCAGGTGCTGTCTTAGTTAGGGTTTCTATTCCTGCACAAACATCATGACCAAGAAGCAGTTGGGGAGGAAAGGGTTTATTCGGCTTACACTTCCATACTGCTGTTCATCACCAAGGAAGCCAGGACTGGAACTCAAGCAGGTCAAAAAGCAGGAGCTGATGCAGAGGCCATGGAGGGATGTTCCTTACTGGCTTGCTTCCCCTGGCTTGCTCAGCCTGCTTTCTTATAGAACCCAAGACTCCAGCCCAGAGATGGTACCACTCACAAGAGGCCCTCCTCCTTGATCACTAATTGAAAAAAATGCTTTACAGATGGATCTCATGGAGGCATTTCCCCAACTGAAGCCTCCTTTCTCTGTGATAACTCCAGCCTGTGCCAAGTTGACACTCAAAACCAGCCAGTACAGGTGCATACTTTTTTGTTTAAGATTTATTAATTTTATATATATGAGTGCACTGTTGTGTCTTCAGACACACCAGAAGAGGGCATCAGATCTCATTACAGATGGTTTTGAGCCACCATGTGGTTGCTGGGAATTGAACTCAGGACCTCTGGAAGAGCAGACGGTGCTCTTAACCACTGAGCCATCTCTCCAGCCCCAGGTGCATACTTCTAATCCCAGGATTTGGGCTGTGGAGGCAAAGAAGATCAAGAGCATCCCTTCACTACACAATGAACTTGAGGACAGCCTGGGTTCCAGAAGACCATGGCACAAAGGTAAACTAAACAAACATGAGGCTAAGGAGTGGCTTTGGATAGGAGCACATGTTCTTGCAGAGGAGACTCAGGGTTTGACTTCTATGGGCACCAAATGCATGTGATAAAAAATTCATACCCCACACACAGGGCAAAGAGCATACACTAGGTATGATGACATACATCTGTAATCCCAGCACTTGAGAAGGATCAGACATTTGGGGTATGAGGCTGGAGAGATGGCTCAGTGGTTAAGAGCACTG
Source organism: Mus caroli (assembly GCF_978045245.1). Classification (NCBI taxonomy): domain Eukaryota; kingdom Metazoa; phylum Chordata; class Mammalia; order Rodentia; family Muridae; genus Mus; species Mus caroli. The sequence goes on from NW_028227259.1 coordinate 23,935,390, forward strand.
GTTGCTCTTCCCAAGGACTGGAGTTCAATTCCCAGCAGCTACAGAACAGCTCAGAACTGTTTGCAACTTCAGCTCCTGGGGATCTAACACCCTCACACACAGAGACATACACATAAAACACCGATGCATATAAAATAAATAAATCATTTTTAAAAAAAGAAGTTCAAGGTCAACATTGACTATATAACAACCTGCAGGCTAGCCTGGGCTACTTGAGACCTTGCTTTAAAAAAACAAACTAACTAAAAGTATTCTTTCTACTCCCATAAAGTTTTCATAGGAGTTTTAGAGGTAAGGCAGGGGCAGGGAAGCAATGGTGGCCATTGGCAGAGGGGAGTGAAGGCTAAGAAGTGGCTCTGGGTAGACAAAGACCTGTGCCCTTGAGACAGGAAATGAAAAGCTGGGGGTGTGTGTGTCTGAGTCTGCAGGTACTATACCCACAAACACTCAGAAAATGAGCTCAGGCCTGTAGTTCCAGCCACAAGGGAGGCAGAAGCGGGAGGACCTGTGCTAAGGTTGTCTGACCTACACAGTGAGCTCTATACATAGCTATATAGCAAGTCCCAGTCTCAAAAAACGTGCAAACACCAGCCAAAAAAACCTCAACCCAGAAAAAGAAAACTATAGACCTCCCTCTTCTTATTTTTCCTGAACAAGGCTGCACAGCAACTACTTATGTATTTGCCATATGAAGTTGAGTATTGCCCTTGCATGATCTGTAAAGAATTGTGTATGGGTTCTTTGAATCTGTAAATTGCCTTTGGTAAGATGGCCATTTTTACTGTTAGTCCTACTGATACATGAGCATAGGAGATCTTTCCATCTTCTGATATCTTCTTCAATTTCTTTTTTCAGAGACTTGAAGTTTTTAATCATACAAGTTTTTTACTTGCTTAGAGTTAGTTACCCCAAAATATTTAAGGCTATTGTGAGGGGTGCTTTTTTTAATCCTTCTCAGCCTGTTTGTCATTTGTGTATAGGAGGGCTACAGATTTTTTTTTGAGGTAATCTTGTATCCAAACACTTCAAATAAGTGTTTATCAGCTGTAGGAGTTCTCTGGTAGAATTTTGGGGATCATTTATGTATACCATCATATCATCTACAAATAATGATACATTGACTTCTTCCTTCCCAATCTGTGGCTCCTTGATCCCCTTTAGTTGTGCTATTGCTCTGGCTAGGACTTCAAGTACTATGTTGAGTAGACATGGAGAGGGTGGACAGTCTTATCTTGTTCTCAATTTTAGTGAAATTACTTTGAGTTTCTTTCCATTTAATTTGATGTTGGCTATGGGCTTGCTGTAAACTGCCTCCTACTGTAAATTGCCATGTCCAGCCTTGCAGGCTATGAGGGTCAGCACCAGTCTTATTTTATCTTGTAATAACATGGACATCCCTGGGAGGCCTGCTCTTCGTTTGTTTACTTGGTTTTGAAGGGAAGAGGAGGAGGACGGGGAGGAGTGGAGGGGAGGGAAACTGAGGTTGGGATGTAATGTATGAGTGAAGAATAAAAGTTAAAAAAATTTACTTAGCTAGGCAGTAGTGGCGCATGCCTTTAATCCCGGCACTAAGGAGCCAGAGGCAGGCAGATCTCTGACCTCAGGCCAGCCTGTTTTATAGAGTGAGTTCCAGGACAGCCAGAAATACATAGAGAAACTATCTCAAACAAACAAACAAACAAACAAAATTATTTATGTAATGTTTATATTCTGTTAACCATTTTCTGTATTCTAGGGATGATTTAAAGCATACAGGAGTGGGGCGGTAAGATGGCTCAGTAAGTAAAGATGCTTGTCACCAAGCCTGGCATCCGGAGCTCAGTCCCCAGGTCCCACATGGAGGAAGGAGAGAAGTCACTCCTAAAAGCTGTCTATGACTACTGTGTTACCAGCCCCCACACCATAAATAAAGGAATAGAATACATTTACGTATACAGGAAGATGAGCATGAGTGACTTACAGACTCTCAGGATCTGTGTGAGGGACATGAGATCCTAGATTCTGATAACCTGGTGTGTGTGTGTGTATTGGGGGTTGTCCTAGAACAACAACCTGATGAAGCAACTGAGGGACCGTGACCCCTTGTGGGATGCTGATCCCCACTTGAATGTAATACAAATTCATGGTCTCTTTAAGCTCCCATGGGACTGAGAACTGTGTGACAGCCCCAGGGAACTGCTGTTATGCTAGCAGAGCCAAGTGAAAAAGGCTCCAAAGCTTCAAAGGCTGCTGTGGAGTGGGGTCAACACTGAAGGTGCAGGTCTTCTCTAGGCCCAACAATTCAGCTTCAGAGAAACAGCTCTGCTGAGACACTCATTCCAGACACAAGCCCATAGGGCTCAGCGTGGGGCTGTGGGCATCTGTTGGTTGCTTGTTTAGCTTTCTGTTAAACAGGGTCTCACTATGTATGTGGCCTAGGCTGTCCTGAAATTCCCTTTGTAGATCAGGCGGTCCTAAAACTCAGAGCTCCATTTGCTTGTGTCTCCTGAGTGCTGGGATTAAAAGTGTTCAACACTTGGCTTGTTTGATTTGGGGGGGGGGCGTGCAGATTCCCACTGTAGACCTGAGACCAGCCTACAATGCTTTATGTAGATACCTCCGGCCTCAAACCCATGATCCTCCTGTCTCAGTTTCCTGAGTGCTGGGATTGCTTGTCCCTTGTTCGGAGGTCGTCAGGGGACCCCTGATCCTATAGAACAGAAAGGAGAGGGCATTTGTTTTGCCTTTCCAAACATGAAGTGTAGATAATTATTTACTGGAGAATCATAGCCAATGCACCACTATCAGATAATTAAGAAGTCAGTTCAGCACCTTTGGAGAATCCCACCAGACCCCCCCCCCCCCACCCCCCAAGAGAAAGGTCATGGAGCACACAGGCGCCCTCCCCTCCTGAAGGGAGAGGCAGATTACATTGGGGGGGGCATCAACCATAGGCCACCTGTGGGTGGGGGAGGTCCTCGACACATTCCACAGGGCGGGCCTACTGACAAGGGAAGTCCTTGCCACCTCATTCCCTAAAGACCAATCAGTTTAAAAGTCACACTGTTCTCTAAGGGTCCACTGGAGACCTCATACAGTTGTGATTGTCATTTTTGGTTTATCTCATCAAACATACTTAAGATGGCAAGACCAGAGCAGAAGAACAGACAGACAGACCAACCCATTCCTTAGTATAACCATTTATTTAAAAGCAATAATTCAGATTGCATATGAGCTAACAACTGGGCTTTTAATAGCTGACTTATCTTCAAATTAATGTAATTTTGGTGGTTTGTTCTTTCTGAACATCTTTGTTTCAGCAGCCTTCAGTTTTGTGCATTAACTTTTTAAAAAGTTTGGTAAAGATCTTTGTTTCTCAAACATCTTTGTAAAACGGAACTTTCTGTAACTTCAGAGGTTTTCCAGTTCCTTCCCATTGTCTTCAGAGGAAAGTATCTTTTGAGCTTCATTAAATGTACTGCTTATATTCTGGATAATTCCATATTTGATCTTGTCTAGGATGCACAAGAATTCTTCCTGTCAATGTACTCATAGAAAGTGATCATATTTATGTGAGTAAATTCAGGGGATTTAGGGAACAGCTTACATGAGCTTTAGTGAAAAATCATTATGTATGTTTTCTTTATATCATAAGATTCTAAGAAAAATTACCAAGTGAAAGGAAAAGCACAATAGTGAATTTGCATAAAACATCCAAATAAAAGGTTAAAAATATGTTAATGATGAAAAAAAAAAGTCACACTGTTCTGCCAATCACATTGAGCTTAATGGCTGCTGCTCTGAAAACTGTATAAAAACTCACTGAACAGGGGTTGCTGCCTCTCCTTCTGGTGCAGGGCAGTCTCAGCATGTTGGAGCAATAAATTCCTCTTGCTTTTGCATTGGTTCCCAGTTCCGAGTTGTTCACTTGGGGGTCCCCGGTAAGATAAGGCTCATTAGAGTCCTACAATACCACAGCTCCAAGCAAAGCTACCACTCTTGCGGTGACTCTTGGTATCTGCTCAAACCATGTGGTGAAATGCCAGAGGGAACCTTACAGCAGACACACCAGGATCAGTGTTAACATCACTAAGTCAGGCACTGATTTATTTTGTGCCTCTAAAGAGCCCAAAGCAGCTCACAGCACCACATACAAAGTATCTCCCAGAACAGAGCCCCAGACCCTGCTCTTGAGTGGTGCTTCAGCTTATTTATCCCTTGCTGTGGTTCCCTGTTTGCTACCTCCCAGACTGGTGGTGGAAGCCACTGAAGGCCACTGGGAAGATGGGTTCAAGAGAGGTGGCTGGATTAAAGTTATTAGAAAGGGACTTCCATGAATGAACCCCAGGGGCTTATAGAAGACAGACCAGAGGGCACACATACAAACACACACACACACACACACACACACACATACACACATATGCACAAAATGTGTGCACATGCAACAGACACATACTTGTCGTACATACACATTCACACACACACACACACACACACACACACACACACACACACATCCTTTAATGCCCTAGGTCACTCTGGTACTGACAGCCACAAGGCTATCAATTGTGAGCTCTGAACCTTTGAGTAGAACCATAAGCGTAAACAAACCTCTCTCTTTAATAATGTACCCAGCCAGCGGCACTATTTTATTAGTGACAGCAAATTAAGTAAGAGAGAAAATTCGTGCCAAGGAGTGGGGCTGCCACTCTAACAGTACCTGCAAACCTGAAGTGGCTGTCCTCCCCACTCGGTCTGTGGGAAGGCTCCTCTGTACATGGCACAGGCTCTTTACCTAAGCCCATCTAGGGCTGGAGCCCCTTGTTCTCTGATGCAGTTCCAACCCACAGTGCTGGTGGGGGAGGGCAGTGGGGTCTGCAGGAATCTGGTCTTGCAGGGGAGCACAGGAAAGAAAGAGCTCGAGGCTGTGGTGGCTCCCACCATGGTTTTACGAGGACATCTTACTGTGGTGTTGGAGCCTGTAAGGAGCCGAGAGACAGAGAGAGAGAGAGAGAGAGAGAGAGAGAGAGAGAGAGAGAGAGAGAGAGAGAGAGAGAGAGAGAGAGAGAGAGAGAGAACATTGGCATAACAGCCATGAGGACCCACAGAGCTGCAGGAGCCAGGCTTCATGATATCATACCTATCCACTGCTTCAGAGAATGTAGGGCTGGGGACTTTTAAGATTTCCAGTTGGAGGGGCTGGAGAGATGGTTCAGAGGTTAAGAGCATTGATTGCTCTTCCAGAGGTTCTGAGTTCAATTCCTAGCAACCACATGGTGGCTCACAACCATCTGTAATGAGATCTGATGCCCTCTTCTGGTGTGTCCGAAAACAGCAACAGTGCACTCATCATATATATCAAATAAATAAATGAAATCTTCTTTAAAAAGTAAAGAAAAAAAAAAATTCCAGTCTGTCACGCTGGGTTTTAGTCTTGCTTAGGACTGATTGCTTCTGCCTGCTTTAGCTTTCTCTCTGCCACGGGAATGCTTGCCCTGTCTCGGTCCCACCACTGCTCTATGGAAGAAGAGAACTTGGTTTCAATTTTGTGAGAAGTCTCAGCTGGGAAGACCCTATCTTAACGCTCAGAGGACACTTTGGACTTGGATTTTGAGTGACATGGAAGGAGTTGGGACTTGGTGACCATGGAATGCTTCCTGTTCTGTGAGGTGAGCATGAGCCTTGTGGGAGGAAGAGGCTGTGATTTCATTTTGTCGGTGAAGAGCTCAAGTTTGGGGAGCTCGGTCCTCAGCGAGGGGAACTGGGAGAGGGTGGGACCCTTTAAGAGGTGAGGCCCCGTGGACTGCTTTCAGGTGGTTGGGATGTTGTCCTTGGAAATGATTAAGTAGTTCCCTTGCAATCTGTAACTTACAAATGGATTCCTAGTTCTTATGAGAGTTGTCCTAGGAAGAGCAAGACTGGCCCTGGCCCTTCTTCACTGTGGCTTTCTGTCTGGCCATAGGATCACTTCCTCTTGTATGTGCTTTCTTGCAATGTCATCTCCCATGGGGTGACACAGCTGGGGGGGGGGGTCCCTGTCAAAGCTAGTGTTCAGCACTTGTCTTAGTCAGGGTTTCTATTCCTACACACACACACACACACACACACACGCCCCCCCACCCAAAAAAAAAAACCCCACAAAAACCAATCAGGACCAAGAAACAAGTTGTGGAGGAAAGGGTTTATTCAGCTTACACTTCCACACTGCTGTTCATCACCAAGGAAGCCAGGACTGGAACTCAAGCAGGTCAGGAAGCAGGAGCTGACGCAGAGGCCATGGAGGGATGTTCTTTACTGTGCCTCCACTGGCTTGCTCAGCCTGCTCTCTTATAGAACCTAGGACTACCAGCCAAGGGATGGCCTCACCCACAAGAGGACCTTCCCCTTTGATCGCTAATTGAGAAAATGCCTTACAGCTGGATCTCGTGGAGGCACTTCCCCAACTGAAGCTTCTTTCTCTGTGAAAACTCCAGCCTGTGTCAAGTTGACACAAAATCAGCCAGTACAGCACTGTTAGGCCCCAAGACCAGAAGCTAAACAAACACAAACCTGTGTTTTTTTAATAAGTTGCCCAGCCTCAGGTACTTCAGTGTGGTGACAGTCCGTCTTATTCAAATATGAAGATGAAGGAACACACAAAGGAAGACTGTGAAGCTAGACTTCAATAGAATGAGCACTTTTCCACACAGACTAAAACTAGCAGGAGCTTGGTTAGATCCTGATGCAAACCAACAAAAATAAAAATGAGTGTAGCACAAGCATTGCGGTTATACTTTTAAAAATATCGTGAACCATATGCACTAAAAAGAACTTCTAAGTAAAATAGCATTGTCTAGGATTTGCGTGGACACTTTCAAGGCAGAGGTGTGTGCAGTGGCTCTGAGAGCAAAGACATCCGCTGCCCGACGGCTTGAGACTGACTCCCAAACACCACAGAGTAGAAAGACACCCGGCCTTCAAGTTGTTCTCTGACCTCCATAAGCATATACCTCTCACCACACATGTGCTGGGGCATGTACACCCCTCATACATGCCAAAATAAACAAGAACATATATGCTGGAGATCTGTAAAGCTCAGTGGGCAGTGCTTGCCATGTCTGTGTGTGACTACTGGTTTTCACCCCCCACCCCAGAACCCACAGAAGTGCCAGGTTGGCATGGCATGGCAGCCTGCCTGTGACTCCATCGATGGTTCAGAAGATGGACACGGGATCCCAGGAGCAAGGTGGCTGGCTAGAGTAAGAGCCATTGAGCTTAGTAGGGTTCAAGTGAGAGACGCTGCCTCCAGAAGTGACACGAAAGAGCTACTGAAATAAAAAAAAAATGTTAAGATCTTTCACTAAAACAACAACAACAACAAAACCTACAACAGATAAGTTGGAGGTGTCAGCAGTAGAATGGCTGTCGGGTATTTACAAGGTCCTGGGTTTACTCTTTGGCTGAGGGGGTGGGGAAAGGAATACAGGGGCTGCTTTTTCAGGAGTGAATAGCTTAGTTCATAAGATTGAGGACCTGAGTTCAAATCCCCAACATTCATATAAAAGCCAGGCATGGGGCTAGGTAAGGTGGTGAACTCTTTTAGTCCAGTGCTGTGGAGGAAGAGGCAGGTGATCTGAGTTCAAGGCCTACATAGAGAGTTCCAGGCCAGCCAGGGACACAGTGAGAGAGACCTTGTCTCAAACAAACAAACAAAACAACAAATCAAAATCCAAAACCTAGCCAGGCAGTGGTAGCACACACTTGTAATCCCAGCACTTGGGAGGCAGAGGCAGGGATTTCTGTGAGTTCGCAGGTCAGCCTGGTCTACAGAGCGAGTTCCAGGGCAGCCAGAGTTACACGGAGAAACCCTGTCTTAAAAATTCAACAACAACAGCAACAACAACACAAAACCTAAACGAGTAGGCATAGAAGTAAGCGCCTGTTACCCCAGCACACAGGTAGCGACAGGGGCACCAGGGCTCGCTGGCCTGGCAGCTCTGGTTCATTAGGAGACCCTGTCGCAAAAAGAAAAAAAGAAGAAAAGGAGGTGCAGGAGATTGGAGGAAAGGCTTGTACGTGCACAGCACCCACACAAACACACACGGCTCTCTCTCTCTCTCTCTCTCTCTCTCTCTCTCTCTCTCACACACACACACACACACACACATGGCTCTCTCTCTCTCTCTCACACACACACACACTCACACACGGCTCTCTCTCTCACACACACACACACACACTCACACACACACACACTCACACACACTCACACACACACACTCACACACACAAACACACACACTCACACACACACGGCTCTCTCACACACACACACTCACACACACACACACACACTCACACACACACGGCTCTCTCTCTCACACACACACACTCACACACACACACACACTCACACACACACACGGCTCTCTCTCTCTCACACACACACTCACACACACTCACACACACACACACACACACACACACACACACACACACACACGGAGATGGGAAGAAGAGTGTGTGGAGAATGAGATCAATAACTCATTGTAACTATTGCAGTTATTTGAAGTTTTGAGAATCTCCGTCATGTAACTTTTCCCTAATCTTGTTTTGGTTTTCTGTGAAGTGTTCCCGATCTCAGGGGGGCAGGGTGGTGTATGTCTCTTTTCATCATGGAGAGTCACACACTTGGAGGAATTCTGTTAGGTCAAGTCTAGGCGAGGCCTGGGAAGCTGGGGGTTAACATTTTGTCCCTGGGAGCTGGGCTTTCCCACAGCTGCCAGCAATTAGGCTAGCTGGCAGCCTCCTAGGAAAATCCTGCTGCCTGATTAGGACTAATTGCTAGCCAGCATCTAAGTCCCCAATCGATAGAGATGGAAATCCATTAGGGAAAGCCTGGGCAGGCAGTGAGGCTGCCTCCTGAGAGTGTGTGGAGGATTCATGCACCAGTTAACTAGGCTCCTACATGGCACGATTCCAGCTGCACCCACCCTGCCAGCTTTGCTGGAAACCAAACTGTGTAACACTCTCGAGGTTCCCCTTTCGTCTCCCCGATTAGGGCTTGAATAAAGAAGCCTGTTTTTGCCCCCAAATGACACAGTGACCTGCCTTCCCTTAGCCCACTTAGTTTAACATTTTATGTGTTTATTTTTGGTATTTTTGTCATATGTCTGTGCAGAGGCCAAAAGAGGGCATCAGATTCCCTGGGACTGGAGTTATAGACAGTTGTGAGCCATCATGTGGGTGCTGGAAACGACCTGGGTCCTCTGGAAGAGTAGCCAGTGCTCTTAACTGCTGAGCCATCTCTCCAGCTCCTGTTCCTTTACAGAGTTTTTGTCCTTAAACTTGCAGTAATCCTTTTGCCTCAGCTCCTGAGTGCTGGAATGTGGCAGGGAGAAAGATGGCACAGCAGTACCATACCCCTCCCCCTCCTGAGACAGGGCCTTGTGGAGCCCAGGCTGGCCTTGAACTCTTGATCTTCCTGTCCCAGCCTATATACTAGAGTTACAGGTGTGTACCACCATACCCAGCCTCATTAAACGTAATTTTTGCCAGCACTCGGGAGGCAGAGGCAGGCGGATTTCTGAGTTCGAGGACAACCTGGCCTACAGAGTGAGTTCCCAGACAGCCAGGGCGACACAGAGAAACCCTGTCTCAAAACAAACAAACAAACAAACAAACAAACAAACAAAACCAAAAACATGTAATTTTTGTTAAAATGTTTGTTAATGTGTACTTACCCCAAGTTAGTACTGTCCAATTTGGACTTGTAATGCCCTGAAGGTGTTGCAGGGACCTCCCTGGACTCCCTGGAGGGCTGTCCCTGGTTGTGACTGGAAGGTGTGTGGGAGAGAGCTCCTACCCATCCTACCACCTTCTGGCTGAGCTGGACTGAGGATGTGCAAGTGGAAGCAAAGTGACAAACCTCAGGAAGCCCTCAGGAGAAAAACTTGCCAGCAACTCAATTCCTCCCTCCTTCTAGCTGTAGTTTGAATATTAAAGGTTCCCCATGGACCAGTGTGTTTGAAATGCCTGTTTCCAGTCTGTGCCACTGTTTTTTTGTTTTTTTTTTTTTTGGGGGGGTGCTTTTAGAACTTTGAGAAGGTAGAGCCTGTCACATATAACAACAGCAACAACAACAATACAAAACCTAAACAAGTAGGCATAGAAGTAAGCGCTGTAACCCCAGCACACAGGTAGCGACAGGGGCTAAGTGCTAGCCAGATTTCCAGGCTGCTTCGCCAGTGCTGCGTGGTGCCTGCACTGTGCCTTCCTCATTGTGGTGGATGGGACCCCCTTTAACCACGAGCCACAGTCCGCTTTCCTCTTGTCAGCTACTTCTTCATGTCATTGGCCAAGTCTAGAAACCAGCACTGCTCTTTTCACCCTGCCACTTCCTACATTTTCCTTCTCATCTGCTTCCAACGTGAATTTCCTGCAAACAAGGTGTAACTCTTTTATTTCCCCAGCGGAACCCTGGGACTGGCGGAGCAGCAACAGCAAAGGTGCCCGGTACCTGAAAGGTAATTGTTCCATCTTTATCTGTGCTCTTTATCTGAGACTCAAAGCTGACAGTTTATAGTCCATCCTGGAGGGAAGTCAAGGCAGGAGCTCATGGACAGGCCATAGAGGAGGACCGGCTTGCCTTCTATGGCTTGCTCAGCCTGCGTTCATACACAAACCAAGGCCACCGAGTTCTCCACACCAATCATGAAAATGCCATGCACACTTGCCCACAGGCCAGTGTGGTAGAGACATTTCCTCAACTGAGGCTCCCTCTTCTCAGATGACCCCAGCTTGTGTCAAGGTGACAGACAACCATCCAGGACAGAAGCCAAGGCAGGAACCTGGAGGCAGAGAGCACAGAGGACTCTGCTTACTGGCTTGCTCTCCCTGCTTGCTCAGCTACTGTTCTCATCCAGAGCCGGCCCACCAAGCCCACCCCCCCCCTCAGATAGCAATTAAGAAAATGCCCTACAGACATGCACACAGGCCTTATGGAAGTGCACCTCTGCTAGGCCTTCCCTGACATGGGCACAGGCCTTCCCTTCCTGGGAGGATCTAGGCTTGAGTGGTGAAGGAAAATCAAGTGGGTGGCACAGGATGGACTGCTTAGACTTACTATGTCTACTCTTGTGCTTTAGTTTCACACAGTTAGTGTGGGCGAATCCTGAACACCCAGAACCTCAGAGTTCAGAAACCATGGACCTCGCTTTACAGGAAGCCCCTGCATCTCAGAGCTCTGGCAGTGCGGCAGGGTGACTCAGGGGGCTGAAGGGCTCCTAGCCTTTCACTTTCCTTGGGGAGCACAATTCCCTGACTATTTTTCACTCTCCATGGTGGGGCACACTCCCCAACTATTTTTTTGCTCAGCACTGATTCCAGTTTCCTTATCAAGTCTTGTAGATTTATCTAATGAACACAGAATCTTAAAAGCCATAGTTTCAGACTAGAGTGATGGCTTGGTGGTTAGGAGCACTTGTCGCTGGGGCAGAGGGCCAAAGTTCCATTGCTAGCATCTACATTGTGTCTCGCAGCCATCCTTAACTCCAGTTCCAGGGAATCTGACAACCTCTTCTCTCACCAGGCACAAACATGGCACCTATATGCATACAAACACACACACACATGCATATATATGCATATACACACATGCAGGTAGAACACTCATGCACATACAAAAAGAAATGAAAACAACAACCAAAAGCCATGCTTTCTTTTGCAGTAAATAGGATTCTAGATTTGAAAATGCTCCACCCACCCTGTGAGGACAAGTGACACCAGACTGAAGTACTGATGGTAAACAATATTACAAGAGGGACCAGCAGGGGACAGCTCAGTGAATAAAGGCTCTTGCTGTGCAAGTGTGGGACCTGAGTTCTAATCTCGGAGCCCACAGAGAAGCTGAGGGAAGAGCATTTGCAATCCCAGTGCTGCTGTGGGGAGATGGGAGTCTGGAGAAGGAGGTTCCTCAGAAGATCTGGGGCCAGCTTGAAAACGACCTATCTCAAACAAGATGGAGGGTGGTCCTTGGATCTGCACACAAGTGCTATGGCATGTATGTTGCCACATGCACACAGGAATGCACACATACAGACACACACACATCATGTACACATGCTTCTCTCTTTCTCACCATGTATACACATGTACACACACCATTTATATACATGTACACACATACACACCATGTACACACATACACAGATCCTTGAGAGGCTGAGGCAGGATGATCTCCACAAATCTGAGGCAAGACTGGGCCACACAGTAAGTTTCAGGCCAGCTTGGACTACAGTGTAATACCTTGTATAAAAAATTGGTTGGGGCCAAGGATGAAGAGGACCTGAATTCAGATCCTAGAACTCTTATTAAAAAGCTGGGCAAGGTAGTGTGTGATTATAATTCCAGCATTGGAGGCAGAGATAGAGGATGCCTCTCTAGCCAGGCAGCCCAGGCTAAATAGTGAGTCCAAGGGAGAGACCCTGCTTTTCTCTTAGGGAAAACATATAAACAAATGAGTTCTTGCCTCCACCACACACAGGTGCACCTCACCACAGGAACACACACACACACACACACACACACACACACACACACATATACAGAGAGAGAGAGAGAGAGAGAGAGAGGAGAGGAGAGGGGAGGGGAGGGGGGGAGTGTGGGAGGGGGGAGGGGGGAGGGGGGAGGGGAGGGGATGGGAGGGGGGAGGGGGGAAGGAGAGGAGAGGGGAGGGGAGGGGAGGGGAGGGGAGGGGAGGGGAGGGGAGGGGAGGAGTGCTGGACATGCTTAAAGGGTTTCATTCTTCCTACCTAGAGGGCAACTTCAAAACTCAACATTTTAAAACCTGGCACAGCACTCCTCGACATTTAACTGAAGACAAGTGTTAAAAAAATTCCTTCCCAGGTCCCCCATACCTCCCAAAAATTCATTCTGGGCAACCAATGAATTCACTGGGCTTCCTAATGAAGCATAGGTGAAGGGTTATTTCTGGGTGTCTGTGAGTCACACTGCAGTCTTTACCCAGCAGGGATGAGGGCTTCCCCATAGCACATAGACAGAGCCCCTGTGCTGGTCTTTCTAACCTATATACTCTAGCCCTTTCCTGAGGTCAATTTGTGTTTTCTTGATTGAGACAGGGTCTTATCATGTAGTAGTGCGTGATGGCTTGGAACTAACTATGTAGACCAGGCTTGCCTCAAGCTCAGAGATCTGCCTGCTTCTGTCTCCGGAACACTGTGATTAAAGGTGCACACCACCCTACCAAGCCTTATGATGTGGCTTTTCAACATCTGAGAGAACACTGCCTACTTCATGTGGCCAAGTGTTCTCCCTAACATGGTGTGCTTAGGTTTAGCTCTCACCTGTAGGCTCTGAATTAAATTCACACTTGCAAACTTCAGAAAGGAGAATGTTTCTTGCTGCAGAAATGCAGTGAAGTCTCCCAGAGGCCCTGGAAACCCTTGTCTGTGAAGTGAGGATGAAAAACCGATGCTTACTGGTTTGACTAGTTTTTTTTTTATTTTTAATTATGGATGAGCACGTGTTTCTTTTTTATTTTTAATTATGGATGAGCACGTGTGGTATGTATGCATGTGTGCAGGTGCTGGCAGAGGCCAGAAGAGGGCGCTGGAGCTCCTGGAGCTGGAGTTAGCGGGTGGCCATGATGAGCCTTCCCACGTGAGTACTCCTTGCCAACTTGGGTCTTCTGCAAGAGCAGAGTCTCCAGCCCCTTGTTTGATCATTTCAAATGAGGTGAATTTGTTTCTGCAGAGAACCTAAGAATCCCCTTTCTAATGGCGATCTGCTTGTCCATTACAATACCTCATTTGTTCTAAAGGAAGGTGGCTGAGTCCTATTTTGTGTGGTAAAATAGCAGCTCTGTGGGCTAGTACAGAAATAAAGAGGCATCTCTAGAATAGATCACAGAGCAGCCTCAGAGTCTGGGGCACCACATTCCCCGTGGGATCTTTAGGAGCCATCAGACTAATTCCAGAGCACCGTTCAGGAGCCTGGAAGAAAGGCATAGTCCCAGGTCCTGGGTGTGAAGCTAAGCCGTGTGCATTTGAGCAGGAACCCGGGCTCATTTGCACGGCCACTGAGCTTAGAACTATTGCTGCAAAACAGCAAGACCTGAACCCCAAGTGCCCACGTGGTCATGAGTACTTTGTCCTAGGAAGTATCTGGATCGGGATTTATGGTCACGTAGCAAAGCAATCCCTTCTGGTCTGTGTTAGGTCACAACGACTTTAACTACTCAGTCAAGGGCTATTTATTATATTCTTCTGAGCCAGGTTCCAAGACACGTGTTACATAAACGAAGATGTGTATTTTACCCTTAGTTTCTATAACTGGGAGACAGGCTAGCCTGGAGAGAGGAAGTGGTCCCAGATATCGTGTTGGACTTGTCCTTCAGTGCTGAAGTTCCACGGTGTGCCGCCCACCACGCACCGCCTTGCCAGCTTCCCTGGAGGATAGAACCCAGGGCCCCCAGCACGCCGGGCAAGTGCTCCAGCACTGAGTCATAGCCCTGGCCTCTAATACTTTAATTTAATAGGCCTTATTAGATTTTAGCATGAAGAGTAGGACATGTTGCTTTAATAAGCCTCTCACTCACCCAAATGTGAAATGCATGTTTTCATACGAAACCAGGTTTGTTCTTTCTCTCCGCACCCTGCTCTTCATTAGATGAGTCCAATTTAAATGGCACATTGAACATTTAGAATAGTTCCAGAAGCGCTCTGCTAAACACATGCAGCTACAAAGCTGAGCACAACATTGAGCACGGGGAAAACAACAATTGTGGGCGTGGACGGCTGAAAACTGCGGCTTGCACACACGCAGGCACGTACACAGAGAACCCCACCCTCGTGATCTCAGGGCAATCGAACAGTGTCGCTGGCCAGAAACAATCTGCTTCCTAACTCTCCAGCCAACAGCCACGAATGACTGAGAGCCTCCTATGCAACAAAGCAACAAACTCAGTGCAAGCTATAAAAGTATAGGATTGAAAACTAGTTCTCTGGGAACTAACTGGGAGGTTAGCCAAGTGAGTACACAAGTCTCAAATGGAGGATGCTGTTAAGTTTGCAGGGGTTAG
The DNA here is from genome assembly GCF_978045245.1 of Mus caroli. NCBI lineage: Eukaryota > Metazoa > Chordata > Mammalia > Rodentia > Muridae > Mus > Mus caroli. Next base: position 23,950,451 of record NW_028227259.1, read on the forward strand.
CTCTGTCAAGGAGGATCAGAGAGGCCTCAAAGGACATGAAGGATTTGAGCCAGGCCATTTATTTAGTTTTGTTTATTGAGTAGGGTCTCAGATAGCTGAGGCTGGCCTTGAACTTGCTCTGTACCTGGGGATGAGCCTGAGTACCAGGGCCTCATGCCTCTACCTCTCAAGTGCCCGGATTCAGCCTTGAACAGCTCAGTAGACTAAGTTAAATACAATCATAGAACCCATGATTTTCAGTCCTGAGGGAGATAGTCGCTCTCATGGTCGCTCCCTTAGAAATGTTTTCTCGTGAGTTTGGGGTATCTGGGATTTGGGTCTGAGGTCTAGATCCGTCACTGTCCCACTCAGGCATTAGCCACCACATAAAGAAAGCCATGCACACTTGGACGCTGCTAAGCTGATCAAGGCATGGGAGCTTTCTCTGCTTACCTGGGGAGATGCTAGTGAATTAGTCTCATTGCCTCACCGGGGGTCCTTCCCTCACGGCTTTGGCCAGGAAATGACATGGAGGTGTGCTCCCCACTCCCCATATTGTCCTGGTTCATTATGCCCTCTGGGGTGTGCTCTTCCTATAGAGGGAAGGCCTAATCAACACTGCTGGCAGATGGATTATCTAAAACTATCAAGCAAAGCTCTCTGGCCCAACCTTTTCTAGATTGCCAACAGAATAAATACCCGGTAGTGAAAGAGGGAAAATAAAGAAGTGGAGATTTAGAAACAGCTAGGCTAGGCACATTGTAACAGTAGCATGTTTTGCTACTGTTTAGCAGCAACCTGGCTTGGAAGCAAAAGTCGAAGTAAGGGTAAAAGAATAATTTTGTGGGGATTTTCCTTTTTCTTTCTTTCTTTCTTTCTTTCTTTCTTTCTTTCTTTCTTTCTTTCTTTCTTTCTTTCTTTCTTTCTTTCTTTCTTTCTTTCTTTCTTTCTTTGAGATAGGGTCTTATTATGAAGCCTTGGCTGTCTTGGAACTGGTCTATACCATGGCTGACCTCAAATTAATAGGGATCTGGCTTCCTCAGCCTCCTGAGTGCTGGGATTAAAAGCATGTGTCACCATGCCCAGCTAATTATTTATATTCAGTCTTATGTGTATGGGTGTTTTGCCTGCATGCATATCTGTCATCACATGAATGCAGTGCCCAGAGGCCAGAAGAGAGTTTTGGATCCCTAGAACTGGAGTTATAGATGGCATCTGTGGTTTTGAGAATTGAATCCAGGTCTTTTGCAAGAGCAAGTACTATTAACCACTAAGCCAACTCTCCAACCTGTGAACATTAAGATTTTTTTCATATTATATAGTTAGTTTGTGTGTGTGTAGGTGTGACCTACCATCCATGTATGGAAGTCAGAGTGACGGAGTTGGGCCCTGAGGATCGAACTCAGGGAATCAGGCTTGGCTGTTAAACCATCTTGCAGGCCCAACATTTAATACAAGAAAATTTGTATGCAAACCCAAGTGCTCACAGGGGACACAGGAAAGATGACTGGGCCAGGCTTGAGTTAGGGGAAGCCAGCAACAGCTCTTTGGAGAAAGGGACATGCCAATTGGGTCTAGGACTATATACAGGTCTGACTGGAAATCACCCTTAAGAGAATGACTGCAAATAGATGAAGAACATCATGATGTCAGATATTTTTCTCAAAATGATTCCATTGAGGTAGAAAAATGCATGCTAAATTATAAGATGTGACAGACTGAGGTGTTCCGTTTGTTTTTTAATACTTTATTTTTTATTTACCACTGAGATTCACATAACCTAGGTTGGCTTGGCTTGTTCTCCTCACTTCTGCCTCCGGAGTGTGGGGTTGCAGGTGTGTGGGGTTGCAGGAGTGTGGGGCTGCAGGAGTGTGGGGTTGCAGGTGTGTGGGGTTGCAGGAGTGTGGGGCTGCAGGAGTGTGGGGTTGCAGGAGTGTGGGGTTGCAGGTGTGTGGGGTTGCAGGAGTGTGGGGTTGCAGGAGTGTGGGGTTGCAGGTGTGTGGGGTTGCAGGAGTGTGGGGTTGCAGGAGTGTGGGGTTGCAGGTGTGTGGGGTTGCAGGAGTGTGGGGTTGCAGGAGTGTGGGGTTGCAGGAGTGTGCTGCTTGCTGAACTTGCTTTATGCTGTGTTGGAGATTGAATTCAAGGCCTGGGGCAAGCTAGGTATGATGTATACCAACTCAGCAGCTTTGTCTTAGTCAGAATTTTATTGCTGTAAGGAAATACCATGACCAAGGCAACTCTTATAAAGGAAAACATTTAATTGGGGCGGACTTACAGTTTCAGGGATTCAGTCCATTATCATGGTAGGAAGCATGGCAGCCTGCAGGCAGACATGGTACTGGAGACATGGTACATGGTATTGAGAGTTCTACATCCTGATCTGCAGGCAGCAAGAAGGGAGGAACTAGACACTGGGACCAGCTTAAGCATCTGAGACCTCCAAGCCCACCCTAAGTGACATACTTCCTCCATAAGGCCACACCCACTCCAACAAGGCCACACCCACTCCAACAAGGCCACACCTCCTAATAGTGCCACTCTCTACTAGTTTATGGGGGCCATTTTCTTTCAAGCTACCACAAACGATATAATATTTCAGAAATTACTTACTATCATCTGTGGTGTGTGTGTGTGTGTGTGTGTGTGTGTGAGTCCATCCGTGTGTGAGTACTTTCAGGCTGCTTTCATATTTAACATTGATATAATTCCAGGCTAGTACAAAGCTTCCTGAAACATTGAGTAAATTAGCACAGAGAAGTTAGCATTCCTACACCAAACAGCTAATGTCCTGTCAGAATATGACAGAACTACACTTGACCTATTGTTTTGTCCTCTTATGAGAAATTCTGGAAACAGTCAGTGGAATAATTGTTTTTAATGAGTCTAAAGGAGTTATTTTTAATTCTGTGGCTGTGTGTGGATTGGTGTGGGGGGGGTCGCTGTGGAGGGCAGAGGCATGAAACCCCCTAGGGCTGGAGTATCAGGTAGTTGTGAGCTGCCTGTGTGGGTGCTGATGACTGAGCGTGGGTATGAGAGCATGTTCGCTCTCTCTAACACTCTCGAAATGGCTTAAACCATTATAATGCTTAAGAAAACCTGAAAGAAGAATTTATGAAATTCTTGGGCAAATGGATGTATCTGGAGAATATCATCCTGAGTGAGGTAACCCAATCACAAAAGAAGTCACTTGATATGCACTCACTGATAAGTGGATATTAGCTCAGAAACCTAGAAAAGCCAAGGTACAACTTCCAAAACACAAGAAAATCAAGAAGGAAGATCAACTCATGGCTACTTCATTCCTCCCTAAAATAGGGAATAAAATATCCATGGAAGGAGTTGCAGAGACAAAGTGTGGAGCTAAGATGAAAGGTTGAACCATCCAGAGACTGCCCCACTCAGGGGTCCATCCCATAATCAGCCACCAACAGACACTACTGCATACTCCAGCAAGATTTTGCTGAAATGACCCTGATATAGCCTGTGAGGCTTTGCCAGTGCCTGGCAAATACAGAAGTGGATGCTCACAGTCATCTATAGGATGGAACACAGGGCCCCCAATGTAGGAGCTAGAGAAAATACCCAAGAGCTGAAGGGGTCTGCAACCCTATAGGTGGAACAACAATATGAACTAACCAGTACCCCCAGGGCTCATGTCTCTAGCTGCATATATATCAGAAGATGGCCTAGTCGGCCATCATTGGGAAGAGAGGCCCCTTGGTCTAGCAAACTTTATATGCCCCAGTACAGGGCCAAGAAGTGGGAGTGAGTAGGTAGGGTAGCAGGGCAGGGGGGAAGGTATAGGGGACTTTGAGGATAGCATTTGAAATGTAAAGGAAGAAAATATCTAATAAAAAGAAAACCTGAAAGAAGATGTAACAATAGAGTTAATATCATTTAAATTTTTCTTTAAAATGCCTGCAGTTAACATGCATTAACAGAATATAATACATAATTATTTACAAGTTGGAAAAAGATGGTCTTGGTTTGTTTATTTAAGACAGGGTGTCATTGTGTAGCCCGGTCTAGGCTGGACTTTGTATCACCTCCTTATCTTCCCTCCCAAGTATTGAGATTACAGACATGTGAGGCTGTGCCTGACTAAAATGAGCTTAAGTAGCAGTAACAGTTCTGGGAATTTAATCTAAGGAGTTAAACATAGCTGTATGAAGAAATGTTTACATATGAGTTGTCCTGATCCATGTCATCCAGAAAAATAACACATGACCCTTCCATGTGAGCAATGTGTGAAGTGTGAAGTGGGGGTGCAAGAGAGAAGGGAGACAGCTCTTCTGAGCCTCAGCTAGGCGCAACCCCTTCAGCAGATGGCAAAGTAGCCCTGCTGGATCTGTCCCAGCCGCAAAGGCTTTCTAGAAGCTTGCAAACCTCATGACTCCCTAACTTGCAAACCCAGCACCGTGTGGATGGGGCTGGGACGTCCCGTTGCCAGCTTCAGATGTGTTCTAACTCTCACCCACCATGGCTAGAAAGGCCTTAGTGTGCTTTGGTGGCTGAACCTGGGGACACATCCAGAAGCAGTTGCTTTTAAGCAGAGACAGCTTCAGTGGTTCTTTGAGCTGGATCTCTGCCCCGTTTGGATGAGTGTGCACACTTACATGGGTGGTGGCCTTTCCTAGGCTCCCAGTACTTGGTCTGCCTCTGCCCTGTCTCCCACTCGAAGCTTACTCTCCTTTCCTGGGCATTACAGATTTCCCTCCTCTTTTTGCTCCACCTGCTGCTCTCTGTAGACCTGGAAAGCTCAAGCAGGGACCATACCACCACCTCCATACTGTGCTGTCATGGAATTTCCTCCCCCAAACAAATTCATCCCTCATCTTTGAATATGGCCTCACTTGAGTGCTCACGTTCTGGCAGAGTGCAACACCTGTGGCCTCTGGTCCAGTTCCTGGGGGAGCTCACGGACTCCTTGGCCTCCTCCTGAGCTGGGAATTCACCGGCTGCATTTCTCCTGGCATCCTGGGCGTTTGTTCCCCATCAGAACAGCCTGTTAATCTAGACTGATGGTATTCTATTTCCTAGCCCTTGGTAAGAATCTGTCAAAATGCCCCTAAAAAACAAGCTCAGAGGCCACAGCCAGGCAGTCACACCAGTGGCCGCATGTTTTGGTCCAATGTGTAGGAGTTACTGTCTCACCTTTGTGACCAAAGCCCAACAAAAATCAACACAAGGGAAGAAAGGTTTGTTTGGGTTTACGGTTTGAAGGACTAGTCCTTCATGAAGAGCGTCAGCCAGGGGCTGGTGAGGAATGGATGCTCCTGGAACCAGCCCTCTCTCTCTTTTTGTTTTTTTTTTTGTTTTTGTTTTTTTTCAATCTAGTCTGGCACATCGGTCCATGCGTTGCCCACATCTGGGGGGAGTTCACCCCTTTCAGTTAAAACTCTCTGGAAACATCCTGATAGATACATCCAAGGTATAGCTCTGAGGTGATTCTAAATTCTTCCAAATTCTAGGATTCCAAATCTTACCAAGTTAGCAATCAAAACCAACCATCACATCTATTTTCATCAACAACCCAAACCTTTAGGTTGCATTCAGCAGTCGTGATGCAATCACAATGTTTCTGCACTGGAGACAGGGGCTCACGCATCCCAAGCTGCTCCTGAACGTCTTATAGAACCCAGGATGACACTGAGCTCCTGATGTCCCCGTGTCCCACCTCCAGTGTGTAACACATGCTTATGGAAGACTAGAACCCAGGGCTTAATGCATGCTAGGCAGATGCTCTACCAACTGAGCTACATCCACCACTCAACCTCAGAGCTTTTTAAATTAATTATTAACTACTTGGTGCTGTGAGATCACAGGGGAAAACTGTCTCAAATTTAAACTTATATGTACACATTTGTTGCAAATATGTGATTTGGCAAAAGCCAATAAAACATGATCAAAGTAGTAGTATAGTAAATTAGATTAAAATTTCATGGGGAGGAATAGAAATAAAAACTAGGACTAATATAAAATTCTGACTGTTAAACACAAGCTTTACCTTCAAAATTTACTTTGAATTTTTTAATGTGGCAATATACATGTGTGTTTACTGTGTTAATCATATTAAATGTGGTAAGCACACATACATCATTGTACAGACAACTTAAGAATCTCTTCATCTTGTAAAGCAGGAAATACACACCCATCAAACACTTCCTCGTTTGCCCTTCCTCCAGTCTGTGGCAATCACCCTTCTTGCCCACTTCTGAAAGGTAGGTCTTGTAGGGTATATTTCATAAATATTTTATTTTAAAATGTTAGTATGGGGGCTGCGGGGATGGCTCTGCGGCTAACAGTGCTTGCTTCATAACCACTCCATAGACCTGGAATGTGGGTGGGTCCTAGCACCCACATCACAAGCCTGGTCTCCCTCACACCTATAACTGCAGCTCCAGAGAGAGGCAAAACAGGAGGATTGCTGGCCATGCTGGCTCCCAGCCTGGCACAGAAAATGCGAGCTCCAGATTCAGGGAGAGACCTTGCTCAAAGCACAGGTGGAGAGTGGTAGCAGAGGACGATGGTGCCTTCTGGCTTCCAGGTGCACAGAGGCACAGATATACACACACGTGTGAGTGCAGAGACACAGTCACACAACAAACAAATATGCTAATATGCCAGGAATTAAATAACTTGGCATAGAGTAAACTAATAATGATACATTTAAAAAAGTCAAAGGTTTGAGTGAATGTATAATTTTTCAAATTTCTTTTAGGGAGAGTGGGTGTATGGTGGTTAGAATATGCTTGTCCTGGGGAGTAGCACTATTAGGAGGTGTGGTCTTGTTGGAGAAGTATGTCATTATTGGGGTGGGCTTTGAAAGAGCTTCCTCCTAGGTGACTAGAAGGCAGTTTTCTTCTGTTTGTCTTTGGAACAAGATGTAGAACTCTCAGCTCCTCCTGAGCCACGTCTGCCTGGACACTGCCATGCTTCCTGTCATGACGCTAATGGAATACTCTGAACCTGTAAGCCAGGCCCAATTAAATGCTGTCCATAATAAGAGTTGCCTTGGTCATAGTGTCTCTTCACAACAATGGAAGCCCCAATTAAGACAGGGAGGAATAAAAAACCTCAAGAGCTTACCTCGGTTTCTGCTTCACACATGGGATTAAATGATGCTCACTGCAGTGCATCAGCAAGAATCAAAGGTCTTGGTATCAGACCTGGTTGGCTGGCCTCCAACTCAAGGCAATCCTCCTACCTTAGCCTCCCACATGCGGGGATCTCAGGCACCCATCACAGTGTCCAGCTCAAGAACGGCAACTACTAATACCCAAGTGTCCATCCCAACCATACCCTCCCTTGCCTACAAACTTTATACATGAGTCTTAGTGTTCTAATAGAGACACCATGACCATGGCAACTCTTACAAAGGGAAACGCTTGACGCTTGCTTACAGTTTTAGGAGTTTAGTTTACCATTGTCAGGATGAGGAGCAGACAGGCAGACATAGTGCTGGAGAAGTAGCTGAGAGTGCTACATGGGGATCTGCAGGCAGCAGGAAGAGAGTTATATTGGGCCTGGCTTAGGCTATTGAAACCTCAAAGTCCACCCTCCAATGACACACTTCTTCCACATGGCCATAGCTACTCCAAGGCCACACCTCCTAATCCTTTTCAAGAAGTGCCACTCTCTGAAGACAATGCATGCAAATACATGAGCCTATGGGGGCCACTGTTTTTCAAACCACTCCTACCTATATTTAGATTTTCTTTTTTTTTTTTTTTACAAAAAAATTTACTTAACATTTTATTTTGAACTTATTTTTAGACTTACTGTGCATGTGGGACTATGCAAGTATATGTGGATGTAAGCCACAGGTAACACTGAGTATCTTCCTACATTATTTTCCCCTTTATTTTTAATCAATAATCAATTAATCAATAAATTAAATTTATGTGTATAAATATTTTGCCTAAATATTTGTCTGGATGGCACTGGATCTCTGGAACTGGGGTTATAGATGGTTATGAGCTGCCATATGTATGCTAGCAGTTGAACCCTGGTCCTCTGTAAGGACAACTATTGAGCCATCTCTCTAGCCCCTCCACTTTACTTTCAAGACAAAGTCTCTCTCACTAAAGCTGATCTCAACATTTTGGCTAGACTGGCTGGCCGGCAAGCTGCCAGGATCTATCTCCCTTTACTTCCACAGCTGGGGATACAGAGGTGTGTCACTGTGCCCAGCTTTTAAGTGGGTGCTGGGCACCAAACTCAGGTCCTTTGCTTGCATGGCAAGCACTTTACCCACTGAGCCTCCTCTCCCAACTTTACTCATTTTGATTTTCAACACTGCATTTATAACCTTATCAGGCATACCATGTATACTATAATTTATCTATTGTATGTTAGATTTTTGTATAAGCTTTACTCGATAATATAACTGCTGTTTTAAGTAAGATAAACTATATCACCCATAAGTGACACTAATAAGGACTTACAGAGGAAAGGAGACTTTAGAGGTCACTTAGTCAGAAGAATGGAGAAGAATAAATCAGGGCACGGTGATGACCATCTAATAATGCCCCAGGAATTAGAAATTGTATTGTAGATGTTAAAGACTAAATAGCCATCCACAAACATTCCTTCAGCTTTCACAAGGATCCCTTAAGAATTTCTGAAATAAATGAATAGAACCCAGTGATATAAAACTCAAATACTGTTATTTCTACATCGTCCTGGATTACACGCTCATTTGCTCCTCAGAAGAAAAATCACATTTTAATTTCTTATATTTTATTTATATTAGAGTGGGCACTTTGATATTAATTCAAATATCTACCCACTAAATACAAAATGTTAATGTAATATTAAAATCAAAATTTAAATGAAAGCAAGGGAATATTACATTAAGGTTTCCATGGAAACACTTATTACACTTGCCAGCTTCTGAACTGCAATAAGGTAGTTTAGTATCAAGCTCATATCAAGTACAATTTTGAAAAGGTTTGAAGATGTATAGGTTAATGTGTATCAATTTGAGACTTCAGATGAAACATGATATAAAGCTCCAGGCTGAAGATACACAAAACATTATCCTGTATTCTTAATTTAGACAAACCTACCTGGGTCAGAGCCACACTGCCCAAATTCTAAATGATTCACTGGCTCCACAAAACCCAAAGCAGTCCCCACCACAGCTGAAACCCGGCCCTCTCATCTGGAAACATTCAGAGGCAAGCGACTTGCTTCAAGGAGAATTTCAAATCACAAATAACAAATTTTGTTACACTAGGCAAAAATATAAATTTGCCAGTTCATATAAATGAAATGTCCACAAGTTGAATACTTCAAATCTATGGATGTTCCCCAAACTCTACCTTTATGATGGCTCGGCCTGTTTGTCTGACAACCTTTAATTGTAGAGATTACTGTACTGAAACCCCCCTTTTTAAATTTAAAAGATATAATTGGATTATCACTAAGCCATAAGTGGGGACTTAGGGAAAATATAAACAAGTTAAGAGTCCATTAGTAGGAGTTGAGTAGGGAAAACAATGAGCATTGTACATGATTAGACTGATACTGGATAAAAGGCAGTGTGGTAGTGCACTCTTGTGATCCCAGCACACAGGAAGCGAGGCAGGAGGATCAGAAGTTCCAGGTCATCCTAGTGACGCAAGGACAACCTGGACTACAAAACAAAACCCCAAAACTCCGGAGATGGCAGTGCAGACAGAGCGGGATTTGTGAGTGGGTACCTAGGGCTGGGTAAAGAAGGGCTTGGGGTGACAACTAACAGGTGTGGGGTTACTTTAGGAACGGGTTGGCTCAGTGGTTAAGCCTGCCTGCTGCTCTTGCAGAGTTCATTTCTCAGCAGCCACAGGTTGATTCAAACACATTGTAGCTGCAGTTCTAGAGCACCTACCCCCACTTCTGGCCTCCATGAGCACTGCATGCACACAAATGAACACACCCCCCCCCACACACACACACCCACACACACATGAACATTAAAAACTTTCTAAAAGAAAATACTCTAAAATGAAATGTTGTATAACTTAGAACACTAAAGCCATCACAGAGTATACTTGCTTTGTTAGTGCCAGGGACTGAGGCCAGGGCCATATACATGTTAAGTGTGCCCTACCACTGAGCTACGCTGTGATTAGTGTATTTCAAATGCATGAACTTTATGTAGGGGAAATGCATCTATACAAGGCTGTCAAAAAGCATTTTAGCCAGCATGGCAGCAGTCCCACTTATGGTTTGTTAGCATTAGATTTAGGTGTTAAATAAAGATAACTTTCAGCCGGGTCTGGTGGCGCACGCCTTTAATCCCAGCACTCGGGAGGCAGAGGCAGGCGGATTTCTGAGTTCGAGGCCAGCCTGGTCTACAAAGTGAGTGCCAGGACAGCCAGGGCTACACAGAGAAACCCTGTCTCGAAAAACCAACCAAAACAAAACAAAATAAAGATAACTTTCATGTTTGAAAACACCTTTCTAGAAGCTAAAACTTTATGGAAAACTTGCCAAGTTTTGTTCAGATATTAATTTATGTTAACAAACTCCAAGTTACATTTTTATTTTTTTTTTTTTAGTATTTACTTTTTTAAAATTTAAATTTGTTGTTTTCGAGACAAGGTTTCTCTGTGTAGCCCTGGCTATCCTGGAATTTGCTCTGTAGACCAGGCTGGCCTTGGGCTCAGAGATCCACACAGCCCCTGCGTTCTGAGTGTTGGGATTAAAGGCATGTGCCACCACTACCCAACTGTATTTTCTTCTTTAAAAAGGAAACTTTTCTTTTCAGATTGTAATTACATTATTTCCACATTTCCTTTTGCTCCTCTAAATCCTACCATATACTCACCCTTGCTCTCTTTCAGATTCATGACCTCTTTTTTCATTGTTGTTCCTTACACATATGTATATACAAAACCTGCTCGTATGTACGATGTTACTTGTGTGTGTGTGCTTCAGGGATGAGCGTTTGGTATTGGGTAAACAATTGGTGTGCTCTTCCCTGGGGAAGGCTATGCCTGCTCTAGGCGTTCCTTAGTTGTCTACAGGGTTGAGGACTCAGGGGTCTTCCCCATCCTCTTTAGCATGTCTATGTTGTTCTTGTTCAGTTTAAGCAGTCATGTTGGTAATACTTCATAGGTGTAGCTTCTGACATTACACAATCTCTCAGTAACTCCCCAATCTTCTTATTCTTTCTACCCTTCTGAATGACCCCCAAGCCTTGGGGGTCATCGGGACTGGGCTCTACAACTCAACGTTTTGATTGGTTGTAGTTTTCTGTAATGGTGTCTGTCCATCGCAAAGAGAAGTTTCCTTGATAAGAACTGCACTTATCTGCTTGCATAAGGACACACATAAGTACTTAGGAATCATGCTAGTTTAATAAAGAGGTATTGTAGGTTCTCCTCCAAGATCCAAGATCACTAGCCCTGGGAAGTTTGCTAGATTTCCAGGCAGTTTCTCAGTTGTTGAGTGGGTCTTCAATTCAACTAGAAAGTTGTCTGTGGTTACCACCAAGGTATGTGGCGACACACCCCATTAATCCCAGCACTCAAGAGGCAGAGGCAAATGGGTCTCCCTGAGTTCCAGGCCAGCCAGCTTCACTATACTGACGGCATTCTCCTACAATATCCTATACAAACGTTCTGAGGTTTATCCAGTGTTTGAGCAACCTGCAGCTGTGCTTCATCATGGGAGCACTAACATGTCTATCACTCTACTGCCATGGTTTTGATTCATTTTTCCTTGCTGTTATTAATAGTGCTAATCAGCATATTGCTGCCTTTCCCAGTGCACAGCATCCATTTCTCAAAGATAGACGGTTAAAGGGTCCATGGATTTAACTTCCATTGCTGTGGTTCTCCATCCCACCAGCCATCAATCGGGGTTATTATTTCTGTCATCAGTGTATGTGATGACATCTTACTGAGATCTTGAGATCTTTTTATTTATTTATTTATTATTCTTTTTATTTATGCTGTATGGGGAGGGGCAGTGAGCATACCACAGTGAGTGTATGGAGGTTGACTAGTTCTCTCCTTCCACCGCGTAGGTCCTAGAGATGGAACAGGCTGGTGGTTAGTGCTTTAACTGCTGTGCTGTCTTCTGAACTCTTCATTTGTATTATTAATTACTGATGACATCGAACCTTATTTTCATTTTTTTTAATTAATTTTTATTTTATGTATGAGTATTTGCCTGCATGTATGTGTGTGTACACACATGTCTGATACCCACAGAGGCCAGAGGATCCCTGGGAACTGGAGTTAGATGGTTGGAAGCTGCCATGTTGGAGCTGGGAATCAAACTTGGGTCATCTGCAAGAGCTGCTGATGCTCTTAAATCCCTGAGCTATGTATCCAGCCAGAACATTTCATGTCACTCTTTTAGCTAGCAAGTTTGTTAAATTGCCAATTCTAATCATCTCTGTACAGATAATTTTGGGTTTCCACTTATACAATCATACAATCTTTAAGTAACAGCTTATTTCTTAAAGATGAGGTCTAACACACTTCACACACTCTAGACAACCTGTTCTTCGAGCTAAGCCTCTCAGCCCAGTGATGACCATTTGTCCCTCCTCAGGCCTTGTAAAATGTATTTGTGGCATCTGTTAATTATACATAATTATTTTATAATTTTAATGGTTATTTTTATTTTATGGGCTTTGTCTTGCTTGCATGCGTGTCTGTGTGAGGGTGTTGGGTCCTCTGGAACTGGAGTTATAGACAGCTATGAGTTGCCATGTGGTTGCTGGGAATTGAACCTGGGTCCTCTGGAAGAGCAGCCAGAGCTCTTAACCACTGAGCCATCTCTCCAGTCCAATTATATATACACAGTTAATGACATTTCCTGTTGGGAGTGGAGGAAGCTGCGGGAACAACGTCCTTAGTGAGTGTGCACTGTTGACAGGAGCACGGCCACATTGAGGACTCCTAGGTCGCAATCCCATAAAATTGCAAAGCCATTACCTGCATGGCCTAGGCTCAGCAGAGACGACAAAGCTCTCCTTGGGGATGGCAATGGATGATTGCCTAGTATGTGCAAGGACTAGTCCGCCTACAGAGATTTTTCCCAACATATAGCTCCTTGCGCTGTATCTAGTAAGAAGAATGCTGCTGCGCCCAGCGTCACAGGATCTGTCCTTTCTTCATTCCCTTGCCATAGTCAGGGTTCCAGGATTCAAGCTGCGTGGGGTGGTGGCGATTTCCAGTCACATATATAATGTGTTTTGTTGGGCCAATTGTATTTGATTTTGATTTTTGAGACAGGGTCTCTTTACATAGCACTTACTGTCTTGGAACTTACTATCCAATCACACAAATAATGAGTTTTGATCCGCCACCATTGCCCTCCCTTAGCCCTTCCCACACCTTCTGAACCCCGTTCTTTCCTACTGTTTCCACATCCGGCTTTTATTCATTTTCAAAATTAATTGAACAATCTGTCTCTTCTCTTAGCTGTACCCAGTTGAAGAACTGACAGGGAGTCCTGGATGCAGTAGGATAATGGAAGCATTATTTCCAAATTCTTTAGCCCGTACCACACCAATCCAGATATTAGTCTGTTTTTGTGGTCTTGCATTCTGCATTTGTCCCAACAGGACTGAGATTTGGGGTGTGCATGTAGATCCAAGTTATCGTTGTGGCTAGCCTCGACAAGCTGGAAATTGAATCGACATACACTGTACATAGCACAGGGGTGATTTCCAAATTACTACACAGGAACCAATTCCCAATAACACACAGCCAATGGCAAGTATCTACCATGTTAAAAGCCTACCTTTCAGTGAGTAGGGTACAGCACACCTGTAATCGTAGTACTCAGGAGAGTGATGCAGGGATACTATAAATTCTAAGCAAGCCTGGTCCAGTCTCAGCTACATAATGAGACTCTGTTTTAAAACAACAGAATCAGGGCTGGAGAGATGGCTCAGGGTAGATACACACTGCTCTCGTAAAGGACCTGAGTTCAGTTCCCAGCATGCACACCAGGCAGATCACAGCTACCTGCAACTTCTGTTCCAGGGGATCCAACCTCTTCTGGACCTTGCAGGCGCATACACTCACCTGGGCATAGACCCCTACACTGACACATATACACACGTAATTTAAATATAAACATATATTAAAAAAAAAGCAATAAAACATGTTTCCTACTCTGGAGATTAATTTGGTCTTCAGGGACAGTATTAAGTTGGGCCAGTTTTATTTGTTTTTGATTTTTGAGACAGGGTCTCTCTACATAGCATTGCTGTCTTGGAACTTACTGTGCAGACCAGGCTTGCCTAAAACTCAGAGATCCACCTGCTCCTGCCTCTCAAGTGCTGGATTTAATGCCTGGCAAGCTGAGGCAAGTCTAAAAGGGGCATGTCCATCAACATTTCACTCCAAAATGATGTTTTTACTGTAGGATTATATATATAATGTTTGATCAGTTCTAGAAATTATCTTCAATTCCATGGCACGTTACCATTTCCTGTCAGTGAGCTAAAACTAAAACTCACCTGAGAAAAATTTAAATATTCCCCACATCCACTGTGCAAGCACACACAAGCTCACGCTGTGTACAGGTGACGTCAGAGGACAACTTTCCTTTTCTCCGGCGGTTCCAGCTCTGGCTGTCAGGCTTGGCAGCTGAGCCACCTCAGCAGCTCGTCAGTCACCTGTAGGCAGAGGTTTGTTCTGCTCAGGCTTTCACGGGTTTTTGGTCCATGGCCTATCGGCACCATCGCTGTTTACTTCTCTATTTCTCTCTGTGTGTGATGTTTGCATGTGTGCACGTGATGTGTGGAGGTGTGTGGAGGTGTGTGGTGCAGGAGCTGTTTCTTCAGTTCAGTTTCTGTGTCATTTGACTGTACATCAGCGATCCTCAACCTGTGGGGTCACACAACCCTTTCACAGGGGTCCTGTGATATCAGTTATCCTGTATATCAGTTATTTACATTATGTCTCATAACAGTAGCAAAATTAGTTTATGAAGTAGAAACAAAATAATTTTATAGTTTTGGGGGGGGGGGTCACCACAGCATGAGGTACTGTATTAAAGGGTCACAGCATTTGTGAGGGTGAGAACCACTGGTCTAGATCATTTCACACTGTGTTTACACCTTTTTCTCATTTATTTGAGCAAGGGTCTCAAGAAGTTATTCTGAACTGGCCTCTAGCTCTTGATTTTCCTGAGTGCAGGGATTACAGGTACGCACCAGGACAACCAGATCTTTTCTTGTAAGGGGAAAGCTAACAATCTGAGGTCACCTTTATATTAACTAGACTTAAGTTAGCAATATTTGTTATTCCTAGTTCATCTATCTGTCCCAAACTTTAAATTAAAAGAAAAAAGTATAATAATAATAATAATTTTCAAGGTGACTCTTCCATCCAACTAGAGCAGTCTGAGTTTATCCTTGACCCCTAGGGCATCACAGTTCAGGGTTCAAAAACAGTGAGTGAGCTGTACCCTCCAGAGTGACCACACTCATCCTTGTCAAGGGACATCAGACACCTGCCCTCTCCCAGAATATAGTGACCCACTAGCTTCACAGCTCTCTGACACTTTAAATGTGTCCCAATTTTACCCCCTCTCCATTTTAGTGAGGTTATCAAAAACTATGTAGTCAAAGCTAGACATGGTGGCACATGCTTGTTACCCAGCATTTGTACAGCATGCACAAGGCCTTTTGTTCCATTAGAAAACAAACAAACAAACAAACAAACAAACAAGCAACCCCCTCTCTGCTCCCACCAAAAAAACACCACCAAACCAAATCGAACAAAACAACCCCAAAAAACTACATATTCTCTGGGTATGGGTGTGGTAGCTTACACCTTTAATCCTAATACTTGAACGCAGAGGCAGGTAGATCTCCATCTACAAGGTTCCAGGCCAGCTAAGGCTACTTAGTGAGACCCTGTCTCAAAAAAACAAAAGAAAACAAACAAATAAGTCTACACGTACATATTCAGCTATTGCAGGAAGTGCAATTCTCCCTAAACACACATGGGGAAGAATTTAAATAAGCAACATAAGCCTTATAATAATAGCATTAATGGCTGTCAGCGGGTATTCTGGGCTAATAGTGGCTGTTTTGTCATTAATTTCTTAGTAATGATGTGCTTTCCATTGGCTTTACGCACTATTCAACACCTCAGGGTTTTGTTCGTATTTAAGTGTACATCTGTGCAGGCAGGCACGTGATTAGAGGTCAAAGGTCAACCTCAGATATCATCCCCCCCAAGCACCGTCACTCGTGGTTTGAGGCAGGATCTTTCTCATGAGTCTGAGGCGAAGCCTGTCTCCACCTTCCCAGCACTGGGAATGGGTACCACCATACCTGGCTTTTTATATGGGTTCTAGGGATGACACTCAAGCTCTCAGGGCCACACGGCTTGCAATATACCAAGGCACAGCCTTGCCTTCTGGAATCATTTTTCTCCCTCTAACAAAGCTTGTCTACCAATGGGTGTGTGTGTGAATGTGGGCTTTACCGCTAAGGGCTGAAATCAAGACATAAAGAAGGAAGTGAAAGGGTAGAGCAACTACTCTAAGTGGGAGGCCAGCCTGGGCTACATGTCACCTGCCTCCCTCCACAAACAGGCTCTGTGCTAGCTCAGTTCTCTAAGTATCTTTCAAAAGGAATGTCTGGACTAAGCATGCCTTTTTATAATAAGGTTCTTACCATGGCCCTTAGGTCAGGTAAGGACTCCCCCATCCCCTAGTAAATAGGATCAATATTTTAAGACCTGTAGCCACTCACTTAATATTATTCTTTTGGTCCTATCTAGCACCCTGCATCTGCTATCTATATAATTTATAACACACCTCTTCCTTCTCTTTAAGCCCCCTTCTCCCCACAGGCATTGGAATTTCCATGTTGCTCATGAAGTTCCATTAGCATAACCGTTAGTTTAAAAGAATTTTTTTTTTTAATCAATCAGTATTCTTAATTTCATCCATCAGGCCAGACAGCAATCTTTCCAAGTTAAGTAAGTCTTTGGTCTGGCACATTACTATGCAATTGATAATTTAGGTTATAATAGAAACTTGTTATTTTTTAGTCATGGTCCTGAATAATCCAGTCCATTAAAGGAAAGGGAAATCACATCCTATCAAGGGTAGAGCTCTGCTAAGCCCTGCAAAGCTGCTCATCACACACTTTACCAGACTATAGGGCTGAGAGGGAAGAGACTGCGTTTGCATGTCTTGTATGGGCGAATAGCACTGTAAAAGTGATAGATTCCATAGGTCATTTAACCTGTCCACAAGGGATAATTACGAATAATTAATAAATTATTCCTGTGTGACATGTAGAGGTGCATATGTGTAGTTCTGAGTTTGACCTCTGAACCCCACAAGATGGCAGGGGAGAACCAATTCTGAGAGCTGTCCTCTGAACTCCACACCCTTGCTGGCACACACAACAATTTTTAAAATTAAAACAATGAAAATATGAAATATAGAAATGTTTAAAATTGTATTAATAAACCACTTTATTAAAGCAGCATAATTCCTCTGTGCATTGTAAATATACAAAGATTAAGTATAACTCTCACCCCTCAACAAAGAAATGTCTCTTTGCAACAGAAAGCATTACAGAAAACCACAGGGATCAAGATGAAGGGAACAAGCGAGCATGTGATGCCCGGCCCGTCATCTGTCTACAGTACATCCTACATCAAGGCTCAGGGCTATAGCATCTCAGAAGGGGAGGAAAGACTGTAAGAGCCAGAGAATGGGATGTCTGCTGTAAGACTGGCTCCTAGAAATGCCACGAGAAAGTTCAACAACATGGCTGCCTAAACAGGACCTGAGCGATGACAGCACCAACAGACATGCTAACACAGAAGGGAGAGCTCCGGGGCCCAGCCCGAGACAAAAATCTACAGGCAACTAAGGACTGAATGCTGAGAGCAGGTGAAACAGTCTTCCCCGGGGAAGAACACTCCACCTGGTTATCCAAGAGCAGTCAGCCCTAAGAACATACAGACAAGTAACATTATAAGGACTGAGAAGGTTGTATATTTAGGAATATTAGGAATATATCTGTGTATTAATATACAATCAAATTATATGTATATTTATATACAATTAGAAAAACAAGGCCAGAAACATCAGTGAATTTGAGAGAGTGAGGTGGATGGTGTACATGGTAGGGATTGGGGGTAGGAAAGAGAATATGGAAATTATGTAATTGCATTTTAGTTTCAAACTATTTTTTAAATTATATGAATGAGCCAGGCAGACCAGTACTCATGTTTAATACCTGCAACTAGGAGGGCAGCCGGAGCTACACAGTGAGACCCTGGGTTAAAAAGTCTTCCTTCTCACTGACTAGTCTTTGCGAAGAGCATGATACCCCGAGGGAAGCATTACTGAAGCAACTGGCTGTCCACCTTGCAGTGGCTGAGGAAGTCAGGAAGTCAGCTTCTACCTTCTCCGCTTAAGGTAGACCAGGCTGGGTGGTGGTGGCTCACGCCTTTAATCCCAGCACTTGGGAGGCAGAGGCAGGCGGATTTCTGAGTTTGAGGCCAGCCTGGTCTACAGAGTGAGTTTCAGGACAGCCAGGGCTACACAGAAAAACCCTGTCTCAAAAAAAAAAAAAACCAACAACAAAAGGACTGTCCAGCCCAGCTCACACAGGCAGGCCAGCAGGCTCTAGGCACAGAACACAGCCTCAGAAGCCCTGGGGTGAGTACAAGCAGGCCCAGGGACACAGGCAGGGCACAGACAGCAACTTACATGGCTGTGCCTTCATAATGAAGAACTTTAGTCTCGGCTTCTCTACAGGACACTTTTTAACTCATAAACCTGTGGTAATATGAGTGAACAAAGCCACAAGAACAAAGGGAAACAAGATCTCTTGTGACATAGACATTAACAGGTTTGAGAATAGCAGTTAGTCTGAACGTCACATGTGGGCCTTTCCCTGGGTCAGAAGATGTAAAGGGATTTTCTAAAGCCTTCTTCCTACAGGTACTCTGTGCCGGCTGGTTTTATGTCAATTTGACACAAACTAGAGTCACCAGAGAGGAGGGAGCTTCAGTTGAGAAGATGTCTCCGTAAGATCAGGCAGTAGGCATTATGCTCAATTGTGGAGCAAACCAGGAAGCAGCACCCTCCATGGACTTGGCATTGACACCTGCCTCACACACAGTTCCAGCCCTTCATAAGTTCCTGTCCTGACTTCCTTCAAATATGGACCACAATATACAAGAGAAGAGTAAGCCAATAAACCCTTTCCTCTCCAACATTCTTTTGGTCACAGTGCTTGGTCATGGCAACAGTGATCCTCACTAGGACACCTTCTGAGCAGTGCCAAGTCTCCCTCAGCTCACAGCTGGAAATAACAGCCTAGAGGTTCCAAGGCATCTAATATAACTCTTCAGATCTATCAATCAGTGAGATGAACATTCCAAGATAAACTTCCGAATTCTAAAGTGAGTACATCATTTCCCTGTGTGTGTAAAATTACACAGAACCCCAAATCATAAGACATTCATCTTCAAGTGCAACTTATCAGAATTCTCAGCTCCAAGGAGCAACATTGTTTACCTGACTACCTCAGAGGCAGAAATGTGATGAAGACTTGCCTGAACTATAGGACATCCTTGGGACAAGGGGAGCAGGTAGAAAGAAGAAAAATGGGCGCGAGGAAGGAGGAAGACTCGAACATTCCAGTCTCATCTATTTACCTAGCTATCTGTTTCCTGATTAGCTCTTTGAAGCAGGATCTCATTATGTAGCTCTGGCTATCCTGGAATTTACTATCTAGACAAGACAAGCTTTGAGCTCACGGAGATCCACCTGTCACCACACCCAGCTCATTCCAGTTTCCTGAGGGAGGGAGATGAGCAGGCGGCCCTGCGCATCTTCCTTTGATTGGAGTAACAGCTCTGTGCACTCTCTCCAGCCACAGCCTCAAGGAGCCAAGGGACCAGCGGTGAACCCTTCCTAAAGTACGCAGAAAGTGACCTAGTCTGAAGTGTGTATCATGGTTTGAGCTTCAAAACAAGCTCGGTGGAGTTTAGTATGTTCTGACTGACCTTCCACACCCTGGAGGGGACAGAACCGCTTCGAGTTTTTCTGTACTGTTTTATTTCCCCAGAATTATAAACTTTAGAATCAAACTACTTTAGCCTATAAGGGACTTTTAAAGACTTGCCTTAGTGCACCTAAAAGCCTTTTTGATGATAGAGATCAACAAAACTCCACCCCACTTTCTCTGACCATAAAACTGTGTTTTTTAAAACTGTTACTTTTTAAATGACGTGAGACTAATGAGAACCGGCTGCTCTTGGCCTCGTCGTCCCTGGAGAAGATGACTCTGTGCTTCACGAGCCTCTGCCAGGCCTTGCAGAGATAGGCTCTGTAGTCCGTGTCTCCATCGCATGGGTGCTTGGAGGAAGAAGGCCCTTCTGCTGAGTCTGAGCCTCTCTGCATCAGACTCTGTGTTGTCGCAAAAAGCAGCAAGCGGTACTCAGTGACAAGCCGCTCTAGGAGCTGAGAGCACTTCTGCAGCGTTGACTCCTGCAGGGCCACACTCTCTCCTCCACTGACTCGGTCTATCCAGTAAAAAGATGACAGGCTGTCCACAATGAGAAGGCAGAGAGAGGGGCGACTGCAGAGCAGGGCTTCCAGGGAGTGCAGGGTAAGCAGTAACTGCATGCTGCTGCTGCAGTACGCCAGGAACAACCTGGCTAGGCACAGCTTCATGGCTTCCTCAGAGCTTTGCGAGAGTCTATGTTCAAGAACTGTCACAAGCCGTAGCATGTCAAAGTGGTAATCTGTATCAATAAATAAGACTTCTATTTGCAGTCCACCCTCTGATTTTGGAAGTATACATCGGGCTGTTAAATGATAAAGCATTTCTGTTTTCCCCGTTCCTTCTGGACCATGAAATTCAAGAATATCACCTGTGTAAAATTCAAAAATGTCAGTCAAGATGCAACAATGTAACAGTGGGCCACAGAACAAGCCTTAGAGAACTTTACAGAGAGGTTTATTGAAATATGAGCTAAAAATCTAATTCCCCTTGTTAAAATGGATCTAAATAGGCAAATGCAAATAAATAAGGAACTTCTATGGCACCTCTGAGAACAGACCAAGGTTTTGTTGTTGTTTGCTCTGGCTAGTGCGAACTCCCTGAGATGGGCCCCTATGACTCAGGGGCATCAGGACCTGTGTTGTAGTGGTTGAACCTGACGGAATTCAGGTCCCAGAGCCCATATAATGCCGATGCAGTAGCACTGTGGTAAAATGGGGGTGCAGACAGGAGAACCCCACTAGCCTGTTTTACATCTAGGATTGTCCTCTGACAATGTGTGTCGTGGTTAAGTGCACACATATACAGATTAATATAAAACTGGCTTGAAGGACATAGTTAAACACACAAAAGCACAAGATAGAACCTGTCAGCAGGCTTCCGTAGTCTCTCAGGAGCCTAACACTGGTAGGAAAAGCCACTTTAGCAGCTATGTAGCTGATGGCCAACCTTAAGCATCACTGACTGGATTAGAAAGTGCCTGGACAGTGAGTAATACCTTGGGGCATGTCTGGGAGACCTGCTATTGTGACAGGTCAATCCCCCCGATGACCTCATATGATGGCATTCTTGGGAAGTGGGAAAGTAGGTGAGAGCTAGCTGGAGGAAGCAAGTCACTGGAGCTGGCTCTCTGGAGAGTCTCTTGCTCTGGTTGCTTCCTGACCTCAAAAGTGAAGAACAGTCTTTCCTAATGTTCTTACTGTAATGGTAGTGCTGAGGCCAAGTGACCTCTGGAACCATGAACCAAAGAGGATGCTTTCTCTTTAGGTTGTTGTATCCTAGTGATGGGAAAGCGACTAACACACATGTGACTGCATTTCCTACTGCCATTTTAGAGGCTGGTACCGCGTAGTCTAGCCCCAGGACTACAAGCCTTCCTAACACACATCGGCATATTGCTCTCCTAAGATCAGGTGTCTCCCTGAAAAAGACAGATCACAACCGTCCTTTAGCATGTCCTCGGCACTGGACAGTACTTCTAAAAGTGGGTCCATAAGGTTCCCTAAGACCATACACTAAGAAACGCCCAGTGCTGGGGATGGAGTGATGGCTCAGGAGTTAAGAGCACTTCCTGTACTGGCAGAGGACCCAGGTTTGATTCCCAGGACCCACATGGCCACTTAAAACTGTAACTCCAGCCGGGCAGCGGTGGCGCACGCCTTTTAATCCCAGCACTTGAGAGGCTGGGGCAGGTGGATTTCTGAGTCCGAGGCCAGCCTGGTCTACAAAGTGAGTTCTAGGACAGCCAGGGCTACACAGAGAAACCCTATCTTGAAAAACCAAAAAAAAAAAAAAAAAAAAGAAAGAAAAAGAAAAAACCTGTAACTCCAGTCCTAGGTGATCCAACACAGGCTTCTGACTTCCATGAGTGTTACACATACATAAAGCAGACATGCACACAGGCAAAATATCCATACACATAAAATAAAAAGAGGAAGAAAAGGTATTAGAAAAGAGAAATGCAGCTGTGTATGGTGGTGCATGCTTTCAGTATTCCAGAGGTAGAGGCAAGCAGAACTCTGTGAGTTCAAGGCCACCCTGGTTTCAAGTCCAGAACAGCCAGAGCTACGAAACCCTCTGTCAAAAAAACCAAAGGAGTGGGGTGCTGATATAAGTAATGCATTGTAAGTATAAAGTAAGACTCTTGTTTTGGCATGAATTAAACTGAAAAAAAAAAAAAAAAGCTTAAAGTTAAATTCTTAATTGAGAGATCAAGTTCATGGTTAATGTCACTTCTCTGCTACAGATTAACAGTGAAGTAGGTAGGCACAGGTCAGCGGTTCCTAACAAATATCACATCTGAATGCTGTCACCAAGGTCTTCTAACTAAAGTCCCTGCTGATATGTCTTAAGATGAAATCAGAGCAGTTTTACTGATCTTATAAACATGTACCATTTGTTCCTTAATATTAAAAAATGTTCAAATGGAATCCTTTGAAGTGGGATAGTTCTTGTACATTTATATGAAGTTATGATCTCATGTTTGTGAGCTGTTACCAAGAAAGCTAGCACCCTTGTCCAGACAAAGTGCTGACCATAGCAATCTGAAGTTAAAAAGAAGAAAAAAAAAAAAAAAAAGAAAGAAAGAGAGAAGAGAAAAGTGAATAAAGAAAGAGAAGAGGAAGAGGAAGAGAAAACAAAAATTCCAGAATTTGGAAAGCTTAAACTGACTTGGCTGGGGAGATCTGGATGGCTTGGCCCTGACAGCTGCTCCTCTTGGATGCTGGGAAGAGCTGGAGTTAACAGACTGAGGTAAGAGCCTTTAGAATACTTAAGAAAAAACCCAAAGCAATCACCTTGGTATCAGCCTAACTGTGTAGCCAACACACTGAATTTACAGATCACAATTTCTAGTTCTGAGGACTTAGAAACTGGGCTCTGCAGTAAGCAGTCTCCATCTGTAAATGCATTAAAAATGATTCTACAGCCAAGGATCTTACTGCAACTTAAGCTTCCTATAGTAGATGCTGGAAGCGTTACTAACATAAAAACCCCAGTCTTGGGTCTGCCAACTGAGCTCTTGTTTAGTTTTATAGTAAATGTAAATAAATGTTAGCATGTGTTTTTGGTAGTAACTAAACGTGATGGTGTTTCTCAAAGCTTCTATAATATTTGAATGCAAAACCCCACTATAAACCCTTTCCCTAATTCACAGTCGGTTTCCTACGGCCCAGCTCATCAATACAAACACATATGAAATGGCATGCTCTCTTATAAAGTACAGGGGCAGCTGACCTGCTGTACCAGCAAGACCAGAGTCCTTCAGGCTGAAGGAAACGACAGCAGTTGATGACAAAAGGCAAACAACAGAAGCAGCACAGGAAATGTCAGTACGCAGGCAGCAGGAGGGGTGACAGCATGTCTACGTCCATGGTGACTGATGAGCAGCTGTGCCCATTGGAGCTGCTGAGCGTGACCTCCTCAGCTGTCAATGCTGAGATTACAGGTGACAGCCACTGCACTCTGCTTATCCCTCCAGTCACTGATGGACAATTGTTTGCTCCCACCTCACAGCTGTTCACATCATATGGCAGTTCTAGTTCCACTAACTTCTGCGGAAACTGCGCTGCTCTCAATGAGGACTGCACAATTTCCCTGTCTTAGCAGAGATGTGTGATAGCTCTAGTCTCCTCATAGCCTGTCAACACTTAGGATCTTGCTTTTGTTTTAAATAGTGTCATCCTATGAGTATGAGGGAAAAGAACATTTTATAACCATGAATGGGTCAGCCAGCAAGAAGGCATAACAATCATAAACTTCTATATGCATAATGCTCAAAGCCCTAAACATAGGAAACCAGATAGACAGAACTAAAGGGAAAAATAGAAGCAGGCAGAAATGTCAATAGCTTACTTACTCTAGAAAATGGGGTAACAGCTAGAACAGGCTGGCACGAGTACAGCAAGAGGGGCAGCAGTTACACCAATCATCAGCCAGAAAGCAAGAGCCATAAAGACAGCACTTGGCCCAGGGACAGGAGAATACAGCCTTCTATAGTGCAAACGGTGTGCTCGAGATTAAGAAACCACTGCTCAGGCTGCAGCCCAAGTCTCAGTAAATTTAAAAGGCCTGAAATCAAAGCATCATGCTTTTCCAATCAGAAAAGAACAGGGGGAAAAATGACAATCTATAGCTCTTTTTTATTAGTAGTATTTTTGAGACAGGATCTTGCTATATACAACAAACTGCCTTAAACTTTGTCCTTCCTGCTTCAGTCTCCTGAATGCTGGGACTACCAGAAGGTACCAGCATGTCTGGCTGTAAATCTTCCTGACCTTGGATTAGGGAATAAGAGTCTTGTGCATGATACTAAAACATGAGCAAAGAAGAGACATTAGGACCTCAACAAAGTTAACAATCTTCAGAGGAATCAACACAGCCCCCCGACAACAGTGGACAGGCGCACTGCAGCTTCATCTCTGGGAGAAACATTGTTTATCTAAAGCAAGGAAAGCCAAACAGGCAATAAAAAGGAAACTTGGTTTTAAAATCAGCAAATATGACATTTCCTCTAAAAACACAGGCAAACTGTGAGTGAGCTCAGGTAGAAACAGGCAATATCATCAGCCACCAGGGAAAGATAGAGCAGAGCCACAATAGGGTGTTACTACAGCAGGGTGCTGTAAGCAGAGACACTGACAACTAGTCCTAGCATGTGGGGAATTTGGAACCCACACTTCACTGATGGCTATGAGAAAAATGTGAAGCACCTTTAGAAATCACTTTGGTTGTCTACGAAGATGAACAGCACACAGCTACTTATAACCTAAAATCTCCCTCGTGGGTGTCACCCAAGGAACCCAAACCCCATCTATCCACAGAAAGACTTGTACTGTGCCCATGGCAGCACTGCGCACAGCTCCTGAGTCATGGTGATCTCACACAGTCAGACTATCCCCCATGACAGAATCAGTAGTTACTGGACTTGGTAGTTGAGAGCACTTGCTGCTCTTGCAAAGGATCCAGGTTCTATTCCTAGCACCCACATTACAGCTCACAGCCATCTGTAACTCCAGTCCCAAGGTTTCCAATGCCTTTTTCTGGCTATGACAGGTACCAGGCACCCAAATGGTTCATAGACACATACACTGGCAAAACACATGCATAAAATAAATAAATCTTAAGTGGGGAGGAGTGTACTACTGATACATGCTACAAAGACAGATATGAAAGTCTAACTTAATTATATAAGACCTCCAAAAAGGGCAAGTGCACAGAGACAGCTGGCTGTGGTTGCCCAGGGCTGACCACTAGGACAGATGGGTTTCTTCCTGGGATGACAGTTACACATCTGTGTGACTATACTAAAATCTCAATTATAGACCTTAAATTCTATATATTACACTGAAACTAAGCTTAAATAGTCAACCTTCCCTGTAAGTATTCCTAGTATCATACATAGTTAGTTAGTACCTATTTTTCCTGCTTGAGAAATACTAACAGAACAATTGGGAACCCAAGCCTTCCTTATAGCTCTGTAAACTTCTAAGGAAAAAGAATGAAAACTAAGCCAAGCTCATTTTCCCAATGAGCGCTGGGAAAGAGGCCAGCATATGCGCTGAAGATGCTGTCAGACTAGGGAGGCTTGGCGCCCCCTGTGCTAGTGTGCTTCACACACACTAGGGCTATGTGCGGCCATGGCTATGCAGGAGCACAAGTGACTGTGCGAGGAGGGTCTTACCGACCGCCCTGTCACACACAGGCTCTGCTTATTTTACCGTGCACTGGTGAATCTTCATCAGCAAACAGGTTGGGTTCTAGTTCTTTCAAGGAGCTTCTGCCTTCAAGTCGGGCAAGGAGCTTACAAAAGAAAGAGGGGGAAAATATTACTTAACTGGACACAATGTTCTAGAAATTATTTATGTAAATTCCCCAAACCTGAAGATTTAGAGGAAAATGTTTAAAAAGAAATACAACTTAGGAGAAATATTATATTTATGTTTAAAAGATGCTATTGTTTATGTGTATATGTGTGTATGTCATGTGTACAGAGGCGACTGAGGTCAGCAGAGGGTGTTGGATGCCCTGGACCTAGAGGTAACGGTGCTCTCTGCAGGAGCAGCACATACTTTTACCTGCTGAGCCATCTCTCCAGCCCCTGCTCTCAACCCCCTTCTGCACAGCATGCTGCTTGGCTCTAAGACTGCAGTCCTGCTAGCAGTAAGAATAAATTCATTTAATGTAAATTTGAATCAAGCCGGTCTTTGGTTTCTCCCAGAGAATCTGAGGCCACACCAGAGCCCCATTCCACCGAGAGTGCCAGGTGTTAGACATGGAGCTACAGGGTTTAACATTAATATGGTGCTGCTGGGTTTTGGTCTTGCTTTGATCTTTCCCTGTACTATGATTACAGACCACAAGAGAATGGATTATGGCTTCTACATGGTTTCTAGCATTAGCACAAACTGGGCTCCCCGTTGCAGTAGGGTCACAGATCCAGATGCAGCTGGGTTCATGGGCATAAACCAGGGACATCTGCCTGGCACTCGGTGACAAAGGGGGCCATGGACATCAACACAGATTCAGCTGCAGTAAAACCACAGAGCAAGTCATGGCCCTCTGCAGCAGCATGGACACAACATCACCATGACCTTGGGTGGAGTTCAGGCCACTCAGCTCAGTAATGCCCACGAGCAGCATGGCCCACGAACATCAACATGGCTCCAGGCTGCAGCACAGGCCATAGACATCTGAGTGGCCTTCAGCGGTAACACAGAACACGGACATCAACACAGATTCAGCCACAGTAAGACCACCAACCTAGGCATGGCTCTCAGCAGCAGTACAGGCCTGGGCATGACCATGGTAGCAGTGCAGGCCACTCACATTGGTGTGGCCCCTGGCAGCCAGTCAACATATCTTAATTGGCAAGCTCCAGGTCCCAGTGGCAGACCATGCCTCAAACAATGTGGACAGCTCCTGAGGAACAAGACCTGAAGCCAACCTCTTGCATAGACACGCATGCACACATTTGTGAAAAGAAAGGGAGGGAAGGAAGGTTTTAAAAGTAACTTTTATTTGCCTGAAGTAATTGTCCTCTCTGAGGCTTGCAGCCTCAATCTACTAACCTAGGCCTTGAAGCTTCTAGTCTTCATACATCTAGGCCTAGAATGTTTTCAGCTTCTGAGACATACTACAGAATACGCTCACTGTTTCTTTTTCTTTCTGAACTCTGGCTAGCTGGTTCAACTCAGCTGTTCTGGCTCAAATTCCTCTCCAAGCTGACTGATTCATTCTGGCTTCTCTTTCTCTGCCACTCCAGGATTGCTCTGCTTGACCTCAAACTAACTCTAGCAATTTGTTATAATCTTCTGACTCCTTCTCATTTTCTGGCTTATTCTGTCTTCATCTATGTCTAGCTTGTTCTCTCTCCATAACCTGTCTCTGTGTAACTGTCCTGGTAAAACTCCCTCCTTTCTCCCTTTTCCTCTCTCTGCATTGCCCCTTCAGTAGCTTCCCTTTCCTGTCTCTTCTCATGAGAGATGGGCATATCCTATTCTGACAAATCTTTCTCTGATTCATCACTTTGTCTACCACTCAATTAGACTTTCAAACACGGGTGTGT
This sequence comes from Mus caroli, assembly GCF_978045245.1. Lineage (NCBI taxonomy): Eukaryota > Metazoa > Chordata > Mammalia > Rodentia > Muridae > Mus > Mus caroli. The sequence goes on from NW_028227259.1 coordinate 23,978,503, forward strand.
CTTTCTACAAACTAACTTTACCATATATGTTTGGGGAGTAAATATGTGTGCTACGGCTGAGCCACACCACAATTAGAAACAGCTTCTTTTCAGTAAATAACAAAATCTTGGGGTTCACAGTATGATCAAATATCCTGTAACAGAAGGCAGGCAGCTGGAGTGGACAGTGGGTAAGAGTAAGAAGCAGTTGCCTTGATGTGGATATGATCAATGTGGAAGTTTGGCTTTATCACAGATATTCTCTAAAATCGGAGGATGTGCTGGCTAGTTTTTACATCATCTTGACACAGGCTAGAATCATCTGGGAAAAGAGAACCTCAATTAAGAAATGTCACCACCAGACTGGAATGGAAGCAAGCCCATGAGGACATTTTCTTAATTAGCAACTGATATGAGAGGGCCCAGGCCTTTGTAGAGGGTGCCACTCCTGGGCTGGTGGTCTTGAGTGTTATAAGAAAGTGGGCTGAGAGCCAGAGAGATGGCTCAGTGGTTAAGAACACTGACTGCTCTTTTAGAAGTCCTGAGTTTAATTCCTAACAACCACATGGTGGCTCACAACCATCTCTAATGGGATCTGATGCCCTCTTCTGGTGTGTCTGAAGACAGCTACAGTGTACTCATATACATAAATAAATAAATCTTTTAAAAAAAGAAAAAAGGAAGAAAGAAGCAGGCTGCACAAGCCATGGGTAGGCAGCAAGCCAGTAGAAGCACCCTTCCTGACCTCTGCTTTCCCTGGGCATCACGGGCTAGATGATATAATACGAGCTATGTGAGTAAAGACGAAATAAATGTTTCTCCCCAAGTTGCTTTTGGTGAGAGTGTTTCATCACAGGACAAGAGACTAGAGTTAGGCATGGTGGCCCATGTCTACAGTTTCTGATGCTTGGGAGGTTTAGGCCGGGGATCTTAAGTTTCCAATGTTGCCTGGACAATACAGTGAAATTCCATCTAAAAATTTAAAATATAATGTAATAAAATCAGAAGACTAATTCTTTACACATGTGAAATTAGACTCCTCAGCCACTTCCAAAATTCAACTGCCCTTCAGGGCATAGACTCAGGCTTGGATCTTGAACAAAGCATTTGTCTATATTATACAGAAAGACAACTGTTACTCCAATACGACATGATTAAGTCCCAGAGTTCTAAATGTATTCCCAGAAGGACTGCTGCTTTATAATTACCTTTTTAAAGCAACCATTTCATAAGGCTAAAAAGAAAAATAAATGCATAAAAGTCAAGTGAAACTGTAAGATTTACCTATTTAAACATGACATTAAAAAGCAATTTATAGAGACTAAAATTTCAACTTAAGTTAGTATTTCATTGGATATATGATTAAGTTTTAAAGGGTACTTCAGTGATGGCTCAGCAGGTCATTTGAGGTTTAACTAGAATCTAATCTCTTTGACGAAGAATCCGAAAACAACCCAACTCTATTCGAGGAACCTAAGGTCAGGATGTCCTAGCTAACTTATCTTAGCTTTCCTTAAAACTGTCTGTTGTGCAGGAACTCTTCCCAGCTAACTGTTCATCTTAGCTGCTGGCTTGCATGGGACCCTGCCCTTCAGTGTCTCTAAAAACCACTTGCTTCAAAATGCTTACTCTTTGGAGCCCTCCTGAGCTGCTAAGGGAGGTGCCTGGATGAGGTCTCTGCCCTTCAAACCCCCGTGTTCTGGACACTCCTGGGGGGCTATAAACCAAGTGTTCATCTCTGGTGGGCAAAAGGAACTTGAACATTTTTTAAAATTACATTTACTGTGTGTCTATGTGTGCACATGCAGGTTATGTTATGGCACATGTGTTAAGGTCAGAAGGCAGTCTGCAGAAATCACTCTACTCTTCTACCACGTGGGTCCTGGGGCTCAAAGTTGGTTGTAAGGCTTCATGGCAAACCCTTTACCCACTAAGGGTCTTGCCAGCCTCTACCCTCCGTTTTTGAGACAGGGTCTCATGTAGCCTGTGCTGACCTCAAGCTCACTCTGTAACAGAGCAGCCTTGAACTCTTGCCACCATGCCTGGTTTTATGTGGTGCTGGAGATCAAACCCAGAGCCCTGAGCATACTAGGCTAGCACTCTGCCAAGTGACAGCACCAGCTTTGCAGGAACCTTGGATGGCAGAATGCTGACCGCTTTCATTGGAGAAAAAGTCTGGATACAACCTCCCATCCTCTCTGTATTACTTATCTCACTGCTGAGACAAGAACACCTGACAAAGCAAGTGTCAGGAAGGGAGGGAGGGAGGGAGAGGGTATTATTTTGTCTCAGTTCTGAGTCACAGATCACCATGTCAGAGGAGGTAGGCTGATCACATGGCATCCTTAGTCAGGAAGCAGAAGAGAATACTAAACACTTGTGCTCATTCTGTATGGGATCCCAGTCCATAGGATGGGCAGAGCCTGCATTTAGGATAAGTCTTCCCACCTCAATGAACCCAACCTAGGAAATCCTTTATACACAGGACCAGAGATTTGTTTTCACGGTGATTTTTAAATCCTATCAAGCTGATAATTCAGATAAACCATCATGATCTTCCGACTTTCCCTAAGGAAGCAACGTTCATTTGTACATGCTCCCCACTATCATAACGGTTTGTACTATAAACCTAAGGTGTCCTGGAGCTCAGTATGTAATATAGGCTGGCCTCCCATGCTGGGATTTCAGACATGTAGCACTGGCCTGGACAGAGGTCTTCTAATGGGTATTTTAAGAGCAAGAATAGTCTCCTGTGTTCAGCAGTATAAAGGTTGCTGGCAGTGCTGACGGCAGATTCCATGGCTGGAGCTAAGGAAGCAGAGGCAAAGGGCACAGACAGGCACTCCAACAGGCAAAGAAATGCAGGAGAGGGCGGGCACCACAGGGTAACATCTTGGTTTTGCTTTTATCTTGTTTTAAGCTGTGATTCTGGTGGAAAAGACCAGGAGAACGAAATGCAGAAACCAAAACGTGGTGGTTCTTCCTGTAACTCTAGTACTAAGGAGAAAGAGGCATCATGAGTTCAAGGCCAGCCTAGTCTATGAGACTCTGCCTCAATAAAATAAAAACAACAAAAAGAAGTGCAAAAGGAAATGGTCATGGGAGTAGCATAGCAAAATCCTTTCCTCTTCATTTAAAAAAAAAAAAAAGTGTTTTCAAGACAGGCAGTGGTAGTGCAAACCTTTAATCCCAGTACTCAAGAGGCAGAGGCAGGTGGATCTCTGTGAGTTTGAGGTCAGTCTGGTCTATGGAATGACTTTCAAGACAGCCAGGAGTATACAGGAAAAACCCTGCCTTGAAAACAAAAATAACAAAAACAAAATAATGTGTTTCAGGGGCTGGAACAATGGCTCTTGCAGAGGGTTAAGGTTCAAATCTTACTACTGACATGACAACTGAGAACTGTAACTCATTTCCAGGGAATCTGATGATCGTCTGGGTTCTATGGGCCCAGGCATGTATGAGGTACACACATATGTGCAAGGCAACAATTTATATAAATAAAAAAGTTTGTAAGTCTGTGATTACACAAAACTAATGATTTTTAAGTAAACGCTATTTTTGTCTTACTTAATATTTGTCTATGACAAAGAGGCAGCTCTGTAGCTTCCTTTTCCCAGTGAAAACCAGACTCCATTATCAATATTTATAGTGTATTATGAAGTTGCCATGGTCGGCGCATTGAGAGAAAAGCCTGGTGGGGGACCTGGGAGGGAAGTGGGAAACAGTATTGTGGTGTGTGTGTGTCTGTCAGGCTGCCTTTACACTGGGAGATGCATACTCCACCTATTTCTTAAAGCTCGCTTCCCAACATTCTCTTTGTGCCGACTCTACAGAACCACTGGCTGTTCCCCTAAATCACTGGCTCTCAACCTTCTTAATGCTTCAACCCTGTAGCACAGTTCCTCCTGCTGCGATGACTCCCAATCATACAATTATTTTTGTAGCTACTTCATAACTGTTATTTTATTACTGTTATGAATTGTAATGTAAATATTTTTTGAGACAGAGGACTGTGAAAGGGGCAGTGACCCACAGGTTGGAACTGCTGCTGCCCTTGCTAAGTTCAGACCATACCTGAGCTGCTCCCTCCTCAGCAGCAAACCACTGAGCAGAGAGAGTCCTTACAATGCCAGTTCAGGAGCTGGGAACGGTAGCTCTGGTGGCAGATCCTGTGTCTAGGAATCACGAAAGCCTGGATTCCATCCTTGGCAGTGGATAACAAACAGGGCACTGTAGCACACCCTTGTAATCCTAGCATTCCGGTGGCAGGACAGTCAGAAGTTGAAGGTTAGGGGCCAGAGAGTTGGATTTCAGTTAAGAATGGGTTTTGCTCTTACAGAGAACATGAGTTTGGCTCAGATAACTCAATTGCTAATAACTCCGGCTCCTGATCATCTGACACCTTTTCCTCTGGCCTCCAAATTCATCTACACACATGGGTACATACGAACCTACAGACACACATTCATTTACATAATTTCTATAAACAAACAAACAAACAAAAAAATAGGACAAGGTTATACTCAACTGCACGGCAAGTTCAAGGCCAGCATGAGCTGCCTGGATCCTCTCTGAACACATGTAAGTCAGCTCCTCCTACAATTTGTCTTACCCTCTTTTGGAAAGGCATGCTTTTACCATATGCTGTACATTTTACGGAAGCTTCGATTATTACATTTTGTTTTGTGAGAGAGGGTCTCACTGTACAGCCCTGACTGGCCTGGACCTACCTACATAAAGGCTAACTTCAAACGCATAGAGATCTGCCTGCCTCCGCCTCTTTAGTGCTAGGATTAAAGGCGTGCACCACCATGCCTGTTGATTATTTTTGTTGTTGTTGTTTCTTATTCCCAACTCTTGGCTGACAGTACTCGAACAAGTAACACACGTTAACGACTAACGGTTCCTGAGTGAAATGGCTTGCGTGGCTCTGGAGAGATAGACGACGGGGGTATTCTGGGATACAGAAGGCCGGATGCCACAAGCAGGTTAGTCAGAGGTGAAGCAAGCTACCTAAATTCAGAAAATGTCTACAGATGCCTCAACTGGTGGCCGGCCCTTCTCCAGCTCCTGCTGCACAGCTCGCCATCCCTGACCGGTTCACCGGCGGCTGTCGCGCCGCCCCACGGTGGCCCTGGGCGCCGCAAGGCGACCTCCCCCCTGTAGTGCGCGGCCCTCCCGTCGCCCCGCGGCTCTCACCTCCGTCCCGGATTCCGCCCTGCGAAAGTCGCTGCACATCGCCCGGCCAGCTCCGCGGGTTCAACCTACCCGCCAGCAACGCCATTTAGCAAAAGCGCGAAAGACGCAGCCAGTCAAAGCAATGACCCTGTGTGCGCGTGCGCACTGTGCGGGCTCGGGGCCAGAGAAGCCGAGGGCATGCGCAGTAAAGCTGCGGCGCCCTCTTGGTGACGCCAGTCTCCTGCGTTTCCTTTAGTCCTTATGGTCCTTGTTATCTTCTGTTACTCATCTCGACTTGTCTTTATCAGGCAAAATTAACATGTACGTGATTTCTATATTTTATTTAGGTTTTTTTAGAGACGAGTTTCCTATGTAGCGGTGGCTGTCCTGGAATTCACTATGTAGACCAGGCTGGCCTCGAACTCACAGAAGTCTGCCTGCCTCTGCCTCCTGAGTGCTGGGATTAAAGGCGATCACCACCACTGCCGGTGCTTACTTGTTCTAAAGAAACTTCCTGCCACGGTTGTGTATGCCTGTGATCCTAGCACTCGGGAGGCTGAGGCAGAGAATCACCAAGAGTCGGGTCAGGCTATAGTTTGGGCTGTAGTATGAGATTGTGTCTCAAAAATACTAGGACAAAAGTTTACTGATTTGGGCTTTTGGTGTGTCAGTGGTCCCAACAACTCCTGAGGCTGAAGCCAGATAATAGTTTGAGCCCAGGAGATACTCTGGGCAGAACAGCAGAACCGGATTAACAGGAGAATCAACACCGTTACTGAGCAAGCACGCTCATTTTGTCCTTTCTTGAGGCAAAAGCCTATGACTGGCTGTGGTATTTATAGATAACTGGGGTGGGAAGAGAAAAATGTATATTGAATTGAAATGAACTGTGGAAATACACTGAACCTGTGAATTTTTCAAGCTCTTGGTTTGGTTAGGTTTGTTGTTTGCCTTTTGTTCTTTCTTTCTTTCTTTTTTTTCTTTCTTTCTCCCTTAAATATTTTCTTCATTTACATTTCAAATGCTATCCTGAAAGTCCCCTATACCCTCCCCCACCCTGCTCCCCAACCCACCCACTCCTGTTGCCTGGCCCTGGCATTCCCCTGTACTGGGGCATATGATCTTTGCAAGACGATCATGGGCCTCTCCTCCCATTGATGGCCGACCAGGCCATCCTCTGCTACATATGCAACTAGAGACACAGCTCTGGGGGTACTGGTTAGTTCATATTGTTGTTCCTCCTATAGGGTTGCAGACCCCTTTAGCTCCTTGGGTACTTCCTCTAGCTCCTTCATTAGGGGCCCTGTGTTTCATCCAATAGCTGACTGTGAGCATCCACTTTTGTATTTGCCAGGCACTGGCATAGCCTCACAAGAGATAGTTATTTTCTTTTGTTTGTTTTTCTCAAGTTCTAGAAATACAGGCCAGCAGCACTCCTATGAGATTCTAGGCATTGGCACTTTAGTGCATGCTAGTTAAGCACTCTTGCAGATGAATTATATTCCCTGGCCCATTGTGTCAAGATCTTGAGTGGAGGAAGGAGTGGAGAGGAGAATAGTTTTCTTAACTATTGCCTGTCAAACGCCCACTGATTAGATAGATAGAATATTTATTCTCTGTACATCTATGAGTACAAATTTTATGTATCCAGTACACATGAATGTCTGTACAAGACATACTACCACGCATCAGATTTGAACTTTTCTAGGAGTATGTCACAGGAGACATGCCTGAATGGAGTTTACAACTTACTAGGTCAGTTGCTGGAACTTTCCTGAAAATTCCCTTTCCAACAGATTTGTAGGTTGTTTCCTTATGAAAAGGTGTGAGGTTGGCTCTGTGTCATTTCTCTGTCTCTTGTCATATTCTTGAAGAATTATCTGTGGTGGCTAGTTTATGTCATCTTGCCATAACTAGAATTTTTTGAAAGTTGGTGCCTCCATAAGATCTGGCTGCTCTCTCTCTCTCTCTCTCTCTCTCTCTCTCTCTCTCTCTCTCTCTCTCTCTCATATCCTGTTTTTTGTTTTTTTAAAGACAGGGTTTCTCTGTGTAGGCCTGTTGTCCTGAAACTCGTTGTGTAGACCAGGCTGACCTCAAACTCATAGATCTGCCTGTCTCTACCTCCCAACTGCTGTGATTAAACGTGTGTGCCACCACCACCCAGCAGCTAGGGAATTTCTTAATTAGTGATTGATGGAGGGGGGCTCAGCCCATCATAGGTGAGGCCATCCTTAGGTTAGTGGTTTTGAGTTCTATAAGAAAACAGGCTAAGCAAGCTATGTGGAACAAGCTGGTAAGCAGGCACCCCTCTATGGTCTCTGCATCAGCTCTGATGAATTTGAGTAAATTAATTTGGAATCATTTAATACTAAATATCTTTAGGAAAAAAAATATCTAAGGTTATCAGTGTATATATTTTTTTGAACCAAAGACTTCCTTCCATACTTTTTTCTTTCTTTTTTTCTTTTCTTTTCTTCTCTTTTCTTTTCTTTTCTTTTCTTTTCTTTTCTTTTCTTTTCTTTTCTTTTCTTTTCTTTTCTTTTCTTTTCTTTTCTTTTCTTTTTGGAGACAGGATTTCTCTGTGTAGCCCTATCTGTCCAGGAAATCAATCTGTAAATTGGGCTGGCCTGAATTCTTCTGTCTCCCAAGTTCTAGGACCAAAGGGGTGCACCACCACATTTGGTTTTTCCTCTCACAAAATTTAGAAAACACTGACAAAATATTTAAATTTCACACCTAGGCCTATTGAACTTAGGCCCTGGTTCTTCTTCCTAGCTTCATGCTCCCAGAAATAAGACTCAAACTCAAAATATATTTACAAAATGTCTTGGCCATATAGCTAGCCTCTTCTCTGACTAGATATAAGTTAAAATCTCTCATTTATTCTAGCCTACATTCTGCCATGTGGCTGGTTACCTGTGCTAAGTTACCAGGCATCAGTCTTATCATACCTTTCCAGCAAATGTCCTACCTGGCTCTATCCCAGAATTCCTTCTTCTCCTGGACATCCTACATCCCATTTCCTGCCTGAACCATAGGCCATAGGCTTTTAACTGACAGGCATTGCATCCATACAATACACAAGATACTCTCTGTACAACTCCCCTTTTGAGTCCAATAAAAAGCTCATTTTCTTTCAAATATAAATTGAATGAAATTATAACAATTATGAAATCGTTATGGAAATTAGAAGGTTTGATATACATTTACATTGTCCAGTCCATAGTATATGGCAACTCAAAGTGTTCTATCTTAGTGAGTTCAGAGTTCTGTATCTAAATAATTTTGTATCCTAACTTGTGTTATTAACCTAAAAACATCTTCTTAGACCTAAAACATCTTAAATCCAAACAATTTAAGCTTATAATAAGACTATGACTATCTTTTGTTTGTTTGTTTTGTTTGTTTTTGTTTTTCAAGACAGGGTTTCTCTGTGTAGCCCTGGCTATCCTGGAACTCACTCTGTAGACCAGGCTGGCCTCGAACTCAAAAATCTGCCTGCCTCTGCCTCCCAAGTGCTGGGATTAAAGGCATGTGCCACCACGCCCAGCTGACTAGTCTTAAACCCCTCAGAGACTTGAGAAGGAATAAATATTACCCGACTCTGCAGGAAATGCAGGGACACAGCTTCCAGAAATTATAGAAATGACAGAAACAACTGATTGCCAAGACAGTCCCCAGTATTGTCTCTGTAATATTGGGACATCTATCTTCGTTCAGCCCTCTTGCCCAGAATATCTGACAGATCTTATGTAAAGCAGGATTTATGAAGGACTTGCTTACCCTGTCATGGTGGAGATTGGCAATTGACTTCCCTGTGTCCCTTTGTCCTTCCTGGACAGATTTCTCTGTAGTTGAATCGTGGACATTTTCTTTGCCCAGTGCCTAGCTTATCACAATTGAAGCAATTGCAACCGGAAGTTATTGATGTTCATCATCTTCTTTGAAGTGGAATGGGGATACTGTGAGGCACTGACTTGTCTCATAGTCAGAAGGCAAAAATTATTTTGTCTTTAGTAATAAAAATAATTTCAAATGCCATATTCTGTGATCTTTGAAGTTTTTAAAGACCAACTATATATCTATGGTATATCTGAAGTTTCAAACATTATATATTCTTAGCTGTTTACTATGTGAATAATCTTGAAAAATTTTTAATATAGTTAACAAAATTAGTGTCATGTGGTGGTTGGAATATGCTTGGCCCATAGGGAGTAATACTCTTAGGCAGTGTGGCCTTGTTGGAGGAAGTGTGCCACTGTCAGGGTAGACTTTGAAGCTCCACCCAGTGCAGAAGAATTGGTTTTCTTTTGGCTGAAGTCAGATGAAGATGCGGAATTCTCAGGTCCTCTTGCACCATGCCTTCCTGGAAGTTGACATGATCCTGTCCTGATGATAATGGATGATACAGGACCTCTGAACCTGTAATCCAGCCCCAATTAAATGTTGTCTTTTATAAGACTTGCATTGGTCATGGTGTTTCTTCACAGGAATATAAACCCTAGTTAAGATATATCTATCTGGCCTTTCCAAATTGGGCCCTGCAGAATGGCTCCCACAAAGAAGGGTGGTAAGAAGAAGGGCCATCAATGAGGTGGTGACCCAAGAATACACCATCAACATTCACAAGCGCATCCATGGAGTGGGCTTCAAGAAGTGTGCTCCTTGGGCACTCAAAGAAATTCGGAAGTTTGCTATGAAGGAAATGCTGACACCAGATGTGCATATTGACACCAGGTTCAATAAAGCCATCTGGGTCAAGGGAATAAGGAATGCTCCATCGCATCTGAGTATGTTCATCCAGAAAACATAATAAGGAGGAGGATTCACCAAACAAGCTCTACACATTGATAACTTACTGCCTGTTGCCACATTCAAACTCTACAGATGGTCAATGTGGATAAGAACTAACCTGCTGAATGTCAAATAAAGTTGCAGAACTGCCAAAAAAAAAAAAAGGGTATATCTATTATGAACATGAGTTTGATTGTCTAATTAGTAATTTGTATTTCTTAAATATTCACAATAATTTGTAATAACAGCTGTCAAAAGAACTAGAACTTTATATTTCATCTTTAAGGATTATATAAGTAAAATACTTTACATACACATTATATGCATGAAAAATAATCTTAAATTTGTATCAATATACAAAAGTCTTTAGCAATGTAAGCTTATGGCTATAAAATGTTTTCTTATTTAAGAGTAGATTCAATAACCTACCCCTATTTGTACAATGTCTTATTATATTTGTATATCCCCCCTTTTTCTTTTCAACTTTCCCTTACCTAAGAAAAGAAGAAGGGTAGAGAAGAGGAAAGGAAAGAGAGAGATCTCTGAGTCTAAGGAAAGAGAGAGATCTCTGAGTCTAAGGGAAGAGAGAGATCTCTGAGTCTAATCTCCCTATTTAGTTTCCTCCCTGTCCAACACCAGAATTATTTGTAATCATCCCCTAAAATGACAACGTACTTATAATTTATAAAATAATCAAAACCATCGGTCCCAACTTAAGGGACTGTGACAACAATCTTCTTAGTTTGACCATATAAACAAACTGCAATATAAATTTCCATTCGTGCCATATGAAAAGATGGTATGTAATAATAAGTCATGAGAATTCTGTAGCCAACAAGATGTATTGGCCATGAAAGCTAAAGTTATGGCTGGAGATTATCTATGTATCTATGTATGTATGTATGCATGTATCTATCTATCTATCTATCTATCTATCTATCTATCTATCTATCTATCTATCTATCTATCTATCTATATCTGTGTGTGTACCAGTCACTTTCAGAGTTGTTTTAATCGAGAGTTTAGTAATATACATTACCAGTGCATTTGGTCCTTTTGATTTTTTCCTGCCTGCAGCTGAGATCTTAAGGAGTTCTCTCTCCATCAAATCTGATCCTTATTACTTTGGGAGGCCTTTTCCTCTTTCCTATTAACACAAACCTAGAATTTTTCTCCCAAAATAGCGATGTCCTTGGTCCAGCAGCTCAAAGTCATCAAAAGTATAGGATGGTTCAGTCTAGCAGTCTCTTTTTTATTTAGCTCTGTTCTATTTTGACCTCTCTCATAGAGGATTTGTAATACCATTATAACCATAGAACTTATAGTAATCTTCATTTTGAGAATTAAAACAATTTAAAACTAATTCAATTTTATTAAATTAAGTTTATTAAATTGAATAAATTAAACTTAATAAAATTTATTAAATTATTAAGCTCAATAAATACATTATTATTTATTGAGACCAGGTATCTCTGTGTAGCCCAGGCTGATTTTGATTTGTTCTGGCCTTGAACTCACAAGGAACCTATCTGTTCCTGCCTTTGTCTACCAAGTATTGAGATCAAAGGACTGGATTTATTTATTTATTATCTATGTATCTTTGGAATAATTTATATCAATTCCCACTTCTTTTCCACTTCTTTGGATATTAACTTCTATGTGGATAAATATACCTCTATTCCTTTTTCTCTTTATATAAATCTGTGTGTGTGTGTATGTGTGTGTATGTGTGTGTGTATGTGGTACATGCACGTGCATGTGCATGTTATGCTTGTGAGTGTGGACTTGTCTGCACAGCCCATGCATCTTTGCCTTCCACTTTGTTTGAAACGTCTCTCTTTGTTACCTACTGCTGTGTATACCCAGCTAAGTGGTCCACAGCTTCCAGAGGTTCTTCTAGCCCCAACCGTAGCTCACTGTAGGAGAACTGAGACTGCATCAGGCTTTTACCCACTAAGCATCTCTCCAGCCTCATTAGCTCAGAATCAGTTTGAGGATCCTGCATTCTCCCTATGTGTCACACCTCTTCAGTCACTTTCCATCTGACAGGCCTCTCATGACAAACACTGGTGAGTGGTATTTTAGGACATACCTCCTTTCCGGTTAGCCTGACAGTATCCCAGTGCTGTGAAAAGACAGGACATCCAAGGCACCTCTTACAAAAGAAAGCATATAATTGGGGCTTGCTTATGGTTTCATCATCACCGTGGCAGGCAGAATGGTGACTCACTGACATGCATAGTGCTGAAGAAGTAGCTGAGAGTTCTATGTCAAGATCTCAGGCAGCAGGAAGAAAGAGATTGTGGGCTGGGCATGGGCATTTAAAACCTCAAAGCCCACACCCAGTGACACACTTCCTCCAACAAGGCCGCACCCGTAATCCTTCTCAAGTAGTGCCACTCACTGATGACTAAGCATTCAAATATGCACCTAAGGGGCCATTTCTGGTCAGACTCCACAGTGACAGACTTAGTGATGCATCTGTGGAGGAAAGCCACACCTCCACACTGACAGACTTAGTGATGCGTCTGTGGAGGAAAGCCACGTGGGGATGGTTTTTTTTCTAATCCTGACGTTGACTTGGATGACTCTAAGGTAGTTCATATTTTTCTGTCTATGCTCCACATAACATTCTGCCGCTCTGACCCCACTCACTGTAGCATCTGTGGGTGATGGCTGTCCCAAAGAATTATCCTGGGGTCCCCAATTATTTGTTCTCTGACCCAACTTTCTTTCAATGTTTCCAGCTAAAGTTTCACGTAAGCCACACTTTCCTCTGCTTCCTTACTTTATCTTCAGACAAGGTCCTGCTATGCAGCCTGTACCGACCAGGACTTTACATCCCTTCTGTCCCTTTTGTCTAGCTTTGTAACCCAACCTTGTACTTGTTAAACAGGGCTTTACTGCACAGCTCAGATTGCCTGTAGTCTATCATGGAGCTGAGGCTGATCTCAAATTCATGGCAATCCTCCTGTCTCAACCCCAAAGTACTACTAATGATAACACATACTGTATTTAAAGACTCATCACCTAAGTTACACGAGAAACTTGTACTCCAATGTCTAGGAATGCATTGAAGGATAGACTAGGCAATAAAAAATATATCAAAATTAAAATTTCATTTTTATACTTTGTAAATATAAAATTTATTTTAATAAAAGAAGAAAGGCCAGCAGACAAGAAATAACCCTTCCAGATGATCCAATGGGCTTGAAAGCTGTGAGTGTAGTACACATTCATTGTAAACTTCTCCTAGGAGGGGCAGGTCAGGTCACAGTGACTGGGAGACTTTGAAGAAGATGGGTTCTGGATGGCTTTGAAGCCTTGTGAGTGAGAAACTCCAAGGCTGGAAGAAAGAGGCAGCTTTCAGGCTAGTCCACAGGTTCTGGTGCAGAAAGGCAGGAGCAACCCTGTAAATGACCATTCTGTCCAACGGGTCTCAATGGATCCACCTTGCTGCTCAATGGATATGGCCAAGTCCATACACTGGGCCCTTAACAAAATGATCTTTGAACATGTGGCTTTGGAATATATGCTCTTGCAAAGGCCACTGAGAATCGGGGATATAGAATTCTTGGGGGTGAATTAAAAAACCACAGAATATCCTTTGTTCTATAAAGCTGCATGAAATTAGAGATGATTAGTGCCAGTGAATGGCTCAGCAGATAATGGCGCCTAAGTCCATATCTAAAACCCATTGTGGAAAGAGAGGCTTGACTCTCAAAAGGTGTCCTCTGACACATAAGCCCCATGTCCTCTCTCAACCTTCTCTCTCCATCTTCTCTATGCTTATGACAAGATGGAATGACCAAGATGACTTGTAAAAGAAAACATTTATTGGGCATACAAAGTAAGAGGGTTAGAGTCCATGATGGCAGAGCAAAGATATGGTGGCAGGAACAGATGAGAGCTCACATCCCAATCCTCAAGCCAGAGCAGGGAGCACACTGGGGATGACCTGGGTCTTCTGAAACCTCAAAAACCTATCCCCAGTGACACATCTCCAACTCAGCCACATCTAATCTCTCCAACATTTATACCAACTGGGGACCAAGTATTCCAAAAATGATCTCATGGAGACCATTCTCATTCTAACCACCTCTCTCTCTTTCTCTGTCTCTGTCTCTGTCTCTGTCTCTGTCTCCCTCTGTCTCTGTCTCTGTCTCTCCCTCTCCCTATCTCTCCCTCTGTCTGTCTGTCTGTCTGTCTGTCTTTCACACATACACACACACACACACACACACACACACACACACACACGATATGTATTGGACCTTTTATGTGACCAAAAACAAGTTTAAAAAAATATAAAAGTGTGACAAGATGGCTCAGCTGGTAAAGACACCTGCTGTCCAGGTAGCCTGAAGACCTAAGTTTAATCCATTAAACCCACACGGCGGAAGGAGAGGAGTCCTCTAACCTCCATATGCTTGCTGCAACACGCATATACTAACAAACAAACAATAAATGTAATTTAAAAATTTAAAGCCAAATACCCATAAGTTGCTGACTGGCTTGCTTACTGTTGTGTGGTGACTGTGCAGCTAGGATTCACTGTAGAAGGCAGGTCAGTGGAGCTGAGAAGGAAAAGCAGCACTGTTCAGTAAAACAAATACCCATCAGAGCATGGTGCGTCAAGAAGACAGAGAGCTGGGAGGGAGCTGCAGCTGGGACCACACCCTTACAACACCTCAGAGGTGTGGTTTTGCCAGAGGAGTCTGGTATCTGAGGCGGAGGTCAGCACCACAAAGGCCCAGAGGCAATCTGGCAACCTCTGAGACTGATGGACAGATGCAGCAGTGCCTGAACCTCAGCTCTTACACAAGCTCTGCTTTTAATTGTAAGCCAAAATTAAAAGAAAAACTTAGGCTAGGTATGGTAATGCACCCCTCTAGAGTCCCAGACTTGGAAGGTAAAGGCAGAAGGGTACAGGAGTTCATCCTTGGCTATACACTGTGTTTGAAGTAAGACCCTGTCTACAAAGAACAAAAAACAAAAACCACAACCAAACAATACATAAGGGTTAGCAGGCTGATCTATCGGGTAGGCCTTTGCTCCTGAAGAACCAAATTTGATCTCTGAAGCCCACTCCCACACCCACACATTTACATAAACACACACTTACATAAACAAATCAATTGATGCATATAATTTTAAAACATACAATACATATTCACATATATATGTTTTGTTTTCAATTTATAGATAATGACTATGCATGTTATAGATGCCAATAGATGTATACAATATGAAAAAACTCAGGCTGGGCACTCAGTACTCATGAAGCAAAGGCAGGTGGATCTCTGTGAGTGCCAGATAATTCAGGGCTACTTTGTAAGAGCCTGTCTCAAAAGCAAAACAAACCCCTCAATACACACATGAACATACCATATGGTCATTGTCCTTGCCTGCCTGCTTGCATATGCTATAACTGGGCCTGAAGGTCAATAAAGGACCCAGCTCCTCCTGAGCTAAAGTCTCATTTCCTCTTTAATAATTTACTGGCAGGCCCTCAGAACTGTGATTCAGGGAGTTTTTTTTGTTTTTGTTTTACATCATGATGTATGTATATAATAAAGATAAAACCAGTCTTGTGTGATTTATAGACTATGCTAGGAAATACAAAAGGAGCTCACAGCATCTTCTGGTGATAAAATGCAATGAAGTGCTTAAAACAAAACAAGTCAACAGCCAAAGCTTCACATGATTGGAGGTACAATATCAGCACACAGGAGCCAATTGACATGGCCCCAAGTGCCAGAGCCTGGATGATTTGATCAGCACAAGTGTGCTGGATCATGGCCCAAAGGGTAAAATAAATATACATGATATCATACTGATCCATGGAAATGACTGACTAAATGAGTAATTGGGGGTGATAGAGAAATCTTCATACAAGGCTTTCAAGACAGTTCATGTAGATTCTCGCCATGGAGAGTAGCTCCCTTCTCCTTCTGTATGAGGTACACATCATGACTTCCTTTCACAGAATTCAGTGCAGAATGAATGAAGAAGAAAACTCAGCATTACCGAGGAAACCTGGTGTGTTAGTTACTATTCTGTTGCTAAAAACAAAACACCAAAACAAAACAAAAAGCCCACATTGACCAAAGGCATTTTATAGAAGACAGAGATTATCTTGACTTAAGTAATAGACAGAGACCTCTTTCTGGGGAAGACACTGCATGGTAGGAGGAGGCTGAATGATCACATTTTCATCCTTACAGGAAGCAGAGAGCACAGGAAGTGGACAGAACAAGGCCGTGATCCTTCAAAGCCGGTTTTACTGTTATATTTCCTCCAGCAAATCACAACATGAACTAAAGGTTCCACAATGCCCTCAAACAGCACCACCAATGGGGGACAGAGTGTTTAAATATATGAGTCCTTGGGGGACTTGTCTCACTGAAACCACCACACCTGAAAAGCTTATCACGAGGTTTATCATAAGGTGGCACAACGGTAAACCATGCTGATGTGTGGATCCTGGGTAAGATGGGATGGGGCTTCCACCTAACCTCTGTGGGCTCCTTTTCCATACCCATGACCCCAATCTAATCATGAGAAAAAACTTCAGGCAAATCCCAAGGAAGGGCCATCCTACAAAACACCTGACAGTGTTGTACAACTCCCCATAACAGGAAATCTAGTCAGGAATAGTGTACCCCTGTAACCCCAGGATTCGCCACTTGACTCTTGAACCCACTCTAGTTGGCTACATTGCAAATACCAGATCAGTCTGAACAAAACCTATCTCAAAACAAACAAAACCAATCAATCAAGGAAGGTCTTTGCATGCATCACAGCAAGAGAAGACCAAGAAAACCAAGACCATGTGGGTGCTTGGAATAGAACCTGGGTCTTCTGCAAGAGCAGACGATACTTTTAAGTACTAAGCCATCTCTGCAGCCCCATAAAATTCCTCTCTAAGTGAAGTCTACCAGAAATTTTTGGGTCTGATTGAGATCCTAGCTCAATAAAGAAGGTAGAAGGACACTGAAGGGTTGTTCTCAGCAACAATCTTCAGCCTACAAGTGCACTTGCTCCCCCATGTGTCTGCGCCCTCACACATTCGAACATCACACACACATGAACAATAAAGTCTGTTAGGATGTATACACATAAGCAACACTAATCCAGCCCTAGGGATACAGAGGTAAGAGGAGGTAGATTCTTCACAGCTGCAGAACAAGGTAGAGCCTTTGCTATAGATGCCCTGCCTTGAAAAGCCGAGAATCAAAACAAAGTTTCTGGATGCAGTGAAGCCCACCTGTGACCCCAGAATTTGAGCATACTGACAAGAGGATCAGTAGTTCAAGGTTATTCTTGGATTCATAGTGATTTCATGGCCAGCCTGAGCAACGGGAAATGCTGTCGGAAAAAAAAAAAAAAAGGAAGATGACTCAGTGCTTAACATTGAGTATTGCTTTTGCAGAGGACCTGAGTTCAGTTCCCAGCACCCACACTGGGGAAGCTCATAACTGCCTGTAACTCCAGCCTATTTTTTTTAAATAAGAAAATAAACAAAGCTTTAAAGGCACCCAGTGAAGCAAAAATAATAATCTGTCCAATAGTGTATATACGATATAGGAAATTTAAGGATATAAAGATACCATGTATAGTGGTAATTTAGTGTTTCCATCCTTTGTATTAGACAGGAGTTGCGCACATGTGTGACAGAGACCCTAGTATGTTTATGGCTGTGTTGGAGACTCCTGTTCCTGTTAAATGACTAAAGTGTTCCATATGAATTATAAAATCCTTATACATTACACATTTTTATCCACTGGTGGCAAAGGACTCATTTTTACCCATTTAACTCACTTTAGACTTGAAACTTTGTAGTTGCTGCTAGTCCTCCCTGATTGCTTGTCAAGTTGAAATAGGTAAGTTCTCCCCCTGTTTGATCTTCGCATTTGAGATGGATAAATAATTGATCAACATAGAAATTGTGGCAATATATTTAGCTTCTGCTCAGCACTATACTATTTTTAAATGTCCTCAGGCATCAACCCAGAATGTTCATCCAAAGGCTGTCAGCTACAAACTGAGAAATGAAGAGACAGGCTTGCATTGGGATTGTGAGACTCGAAACACCAGGAGAGCAATGACAGTCAGACTCACTACCACTTAAAGAGGCAGTCTGTAACTTTAATTTTTTTCAGACACCTATTTTTAGATGGTTAATTGCTTTAATCTCCCTTTTAACACACCACTCACCAGAGGTAGTGGGAAAGAAAGGATGTGGGAAAAGTGGACCTGTTTAGAAAGGTCCTTTGTAACAACTCCATCTGTGCTGTCTGGAAATCAGCAGTTCAGTTCACAGGTCAGCAGCAGCAGCAGCTCGATCCACCCGCAAACATTTCATGAATACATCAGCAGTCCAGTTTGGTAGAGTCGGGATAGTAAACATGAATCAGCAGTGGTGGCACTACCTAGCAGAGACAGCCAGGCAGCTGGAGGGAATGGAGGGACGCCAGGAGAAGTTCTCAGCCATGCCTCTCTCAGGGAAATGAAGGTCAGTGAAGACTCCAAACATCTCGCCCCAAACATCACGGGCAGTCCACAGGTCTTGCCTCAGCACGTGTATCTGTCTCAGCTGCTGCACTTTGCCAATCAGTCCAAGCCTGAGGAAGCTGCAAAAAACTACAAGAAGCCACAGCACACCATTGGAAGTTTTTGGTGATTTTCTTTCTACGGAGTCCCAACAAATGTAGCTCAACTATGCAATGTAAGGTAGACCAATACATGTGTGTTGTTAGCAAAGAATCCTTCATCACGTGTCCCTTCACTTGCTTGCTTTAGCAGAACAACATCTCTCCTGTGTTTGCTTCAGCAAAATGTTTCTTCACGAGTCTGCCTTACCCTCTCATCTGTGTCCATTTCAGGAAAACACTCCTTCACGTTTGCCCCAGCAAAACACCATCCAACTGACTTTTCAAAGAATCATTAAGTTTCCACTTCATATCCCCTTTTCCGTTTAAGAATTATCCTTTTCTCTAACATTAACAATATATACACAATAGAAATAATTATAAGAGCCATCATATTTTCAATAAATGACTTATGTACAATATAGTCAAACAATAGTCTAACATAATGACCTTAAATTTCTATCAATATACAATAATTAAAGAAAAACCTTAAATTTCTATCAATATATAATGATTAAATAAAAAACTTACATTTCTATCAATGTGGAATATAATAATTAAACAAAATTTATATTTATAATAATATACAATAACTAAGCAAAGCATCCTATCCCTAGATGATAACAATTATAACATATCAAGTGACCCCCCCTCACCACCACCCCCCCCCCCCCCGCAACACACACACAACTTACAGGATTAGAATGATGGTCTTCTTATATATATTTGTTTCCTGATGAGTTGGGGTGAAGAATTCCTGTTTTGGGCTCCAATGAAAAAAGATGGTTAGTCTGAAAAAAGCTAGCTATAGCATGTATTGCCCAGTCTCTGGGTTTATCAGGGGATAAAGGTTAGTATGAGAAACACACTAGCTGTGGCATTTATTCCCAGTCTCTGTATTTATCCAGTCTCTGTATTGTCTGTCTCTTTGAGACTGACCACGTGGGCTAGCCCTTTTGAAGTTGATTTGCATGCAGTCTTTTGAGGAAATCAGTAACTGAGACAGTCTGTGGATCACTTGGGCTATTTGCGTTGTGAAGACACCCATGTCTCAAGTGATAAGAGGTTTGCCTTGGTCAGATCTGATTTTTTGTTTGTTTGTTTGTTTTTGTTTTTGTTTTTCGAGACAGGGTTTCTCTGTGAAGCTCTGGCTGTCCTGGAACTCACTTTGTAGACCAGGCTGGCCTCGAACTCAGAAATCCACCTGCCTCTGCCTCCCAAGTGCTGGGATTAAAGTCGTGTGTGCCACCACGCCCGGCAGATCTGATTTTTCTAAGTTTTGTTCCTAGCCATATTATCTCATTGCCTGTAGATACATAAGTATAACCACATCCCCATTTTAACACTATTGCAGGTTTCCATTCTAATGTCAATGCATTGGTTGGCCTAGTTCCTCAGGGTTGGTTTTTTTTGTTGTTGTTGTTTTTTTTTTTTTTTTTTTTTTTTGATAACACAATGTCTCTCAGCTGCTGTTCCTTTTTCACCAACATTAAGAAAACTGAGAGTTAACAAAGCATTGTTTACACTGCCCCTGGGGGTTTTCATGGTTTACTTTGTTTTGTTTTTTTGTTTTTTAAATCGTAAATGTGTCTCTCATAAAACCATAATCTCTTTCAGGAAAGAATCTTCCCAATTTCAACAAAATCCAACTAAGAACAGAAACTTCAAAATTAAGATGATGAAGAAATATAATTGAAATGTTTGAAGTGGGGGTCAAATGCATGGCGGACAAGCAGCCACATAACGAGGGAGCTATAGAGAGAAAGTAAGGAAGCCCGGAATGTAAGGGTGTGTGTGTGTGTGTGTGTGTGTGTGTGTTAAGGAAAACACACTTGTAAAAGAGATAGAAAAAAAAAAAAAAAGGAAAACTGTTTTTCTGAGCAACCAGGGCTGGCTTGGGACTCCCTGGGTAGAGTATGAATGGCCAATGGAAGTGGATTACCACCACAGGAGGCTTTGGGAGGTGGGCCTTTACAAGGTGATTGGCTTGTGGGGAGGGATCAGTGCCTCCCTGCTGGGCTGCATCAGGTGCTGAGAAGGAGGGTTGTCAAGGGAGGTCATTTTACCTGGGAGTGAACTTTGTTGTGTTGGAGGAGAGCTGCTTGGCCTTCTACTTTTGCACTATGGATGGTGCAGTACACATCCCTGCCAAAGTGGCTGCCCTGTCTTGGGAGTCCAACATCTAGAATCAGGAACTAAGTGGGCTTCTTCCTGTTATGATTGATCTAGGATCTGGTATTCTTAAGGTCAGAGATGGCGGTTTACTCACTGTGTGTTCGATGGTCTCCAGCTGGTGGTGGTGTTTGGGGGTGGGTGGTTAGAAGGTTTGGCTTTGCTGGAGGACGTGGGTCGCTGGAGGTGGGCTTGACAGTTTCTAGCCTCTCCCTACTTCCTGGTCACTCTCTGCTTTGTGCTTGAGATGTGTCTTTTAGCTTTTGCTCCTTCTACCATGCCTGATACTTGCTGACATGCTTCCTCTCCTCTCATCCATTATATCCCAACAGCAGCTTCCCATCCCTCCTCTTCCCCTCCTCTCTCCCCATTTATTCCTCCTTCTCAATTTCCCTTCCTAAAAGGGCAGGTGCCCCAGGAATATCAGCCAAACATGGCATAGCAAGTTGCAGTAAGACTTGGCACCTTCCCTCATATTAAGGCTGAATGAGGTAATCCAGTAGGAGGACCAGGGTCCCAGAAGTAGAAGCATTAGAAATAGCCCCTGCTTCTTCTGTAAGGAGTCCCAACACCAAGCTACACAACTATATCACATACACCGATGGCATAGGTCAGACCCATAACAGCTCTCCGATTGTCAATTCAGTCTCTGTGAGCCTCTATGAGCCCAGGTTTATTGATTCCATGGGTTTTCTTGTAGTGTCCTTGACTTCTCTGGCTCCTTCAGTCCTTCCTCCCCCTCTTTCATAGGATTCACTAATATTTGGCTGTGGATCTCCACATGTGATGGACTCTTATCCCTCTGGAACCGTAAACCAATATAAATTCTTCCTTCTATAAGTTGCTTTTGGAGGAATGTGGAAGACTTTGGAACTGTGGACTAGAAAAGTGGCTGAGTGGTGTGTTCTGGTAAAAGCCTGGAAGACAGGCTGAGGAATGCAGATGGTAGAAGCCCAGCTTATGAGGTTTCAGAGGGGAACAAAGACTATATTAGCAACTGGGCTAGAGGCCATCTGTGTGATTTCAGCAAATAATCTGGCTTTGTTTTCATACTCCCATGCCAAATGAATGGGCAAAACCATTGCTTACGGCCTCCCTTGCTGTCCCACAGGGCAATGGTTCTCCTCCCTAATATTACATCAGCAATTCTCCAGTCCTTTATGGCTAGAGAGAAGAAAACAGCCTGTTATTGGAGATGTCTTCCCAGGGTCTTTGTTTGAATGGTGCCTTCCATTTCCACCCTTGGGGAGCTCTCTAGGGAAACTCTTTAGCAATTCAGGTTTGTCATATAGTCAGGGTACCAATGACAGATACTGAGCACTGTTAACTTTGTAAGCTGAGCACTACAACCCTCCCTGCCCACCTAACAGTGTCTGCCATGTAATGGATGTGCCTGGGAGATGGCTCAGCTTGTGCAGGTGGTTGTCAAGTAAGCCTGGCAACTGAAGTTTGATCCCTGGAACCTACACAACAAAAGAAGGAGAGAACAGACTCCACAAAGCTGTACTTTGACCTCCACTGATGAGCAGCGGTGTGTGTGTGAGCCCCATTGTGTACACATACATAATAATGAGTAAATTAAATATTGGTTGAATTCATATGTAAAGGCTCAGATTTTTCAGGGTTCTTTTCATTGAGGGTCCATCCACAAGGTTGTCTACTCATCTTTTCAACCTTTGAAGTACCTCGGTAGGAATTACAAGACACTCTGGGAAAACAGTGACCCTAAAGTCAAGCCTTGCTTTTATGCTTTCTACCCCAGACTTCAATGCTGCAATGTTGTGTACAGATGCTGTGCAGGCCAGGGGTCAACCACCAGGGTTCCTGGGTTTCTCACTTGGCCTGGAACTCTCCGATTAGCCTGGGCTAGCTGGCCCATGAGTCCCAGGGATAGCACTCCTGCCCATTTCCCCAGTATTGCCATGCTCAGTACTTTTTTGTGGGTTCTTGAGGTCAGGTACTCAGGGTTGGGTGACAGGTACTTTACCCACTGAGCTACCCCCTAGCCTAGCCCTGTAAGTTTTTACTGTGTTATAATTCCCTCCAAAGAACATTTTCTTACATTTGGTTGTTTTTCCAATAGTTCATCCTTGTGGGGTTATTTTTCCACTTTCAGAAGATGAGTGACTCAGGTCCTATTAAAATTTCATTCCTGTAAGATAAGCATGGTAAACAAGATGTAGGCTTTTAGGAAGAGTAATGCCACTTTCTGTTTATTTTTTATTTATTGGCAAAGATGTTGTTAAAGTACTTTCTAAATGACTGGGGAGCAAGGCAGATGGCCAGTGAGGATAAAGGGAAAGAATGGGCAAGCCACAAGCTGCAGAGTTAACCCTAAACAATGAAGATGAAAGGAACACTCTCCAGATTAGCTGAGTGGCAGGGCAATCCCATTTTCAGCATTTATGTGCCCTTTGTTCCCTGAAGCAAACTTCTCTTTATGCAAAGAATAAAGTAATCAGGTGCCTCATCAGGTGGGATGGAGCTAAGCTTTCACTCCTTCCAGGTCCTGGGGTTGCACAACCATATGTCACAGCAGGAGTGCAAGCAGGACTAAGTTGAAAGTGCAAGCAAGACAGGTGACTCAGAGAAGGCCTACAGCAGTGGTTCTCAACCTGTGGGTCGGGACCCCTTTAGGGTGGCCAGGCCCTTTTTCTGGGATTGCCTAAAACCATTGGAAAACAGGCAATTACAGCCATAAAGTAGCACCACACATGTGGAACTGTACTAAAGTGTTACAGCATTAGGAAGGCCGAAAACCACTGGTGGGATGTAATGAACATAGTAAAAAAAAAAGCATTTTAGATGTGTAAAAATATCTTAGGATCCCCATTACACCAAAGCTGTACCTGATAATCAGAACCCAGTGACATGGCTCACTAAAAATAACCAGACACAGTGCCAGAATCCCTGATGCCCTCTTACTCAAGATAACCAGACACAGTCTTAGAACCCCCTGATGTCCACCAGACAGTATATAAACCGAGACCAAGAATAACGCTGGCTCTGACATCTGGAGAGACAACACCTTGATCTGCCCTGTGGCTGAAGAGTCTCTCCCGGGATCCTGGTCCTCAATTCAGAGACTTCTGTTAGTGATTGGACCTGACCTTCATCTAAGATATGTCTCCCAGGTAAGCAGCCTTCGGGAGATAGGCTTAGGACCGCAGTTAGGGATTTAGATGTTGTACTGGCTAGTTTTGTGTCAACTTGACACAGCTGGAGTTATCATAGAGAAAAGAGCTTTCATTTGGGAAAATGCCTCCACAAGATCCAGCTGCAAGGCATTTTCTTAACTAGTGATCAAGGAGGGGAGGTCCCCTTGTGGGTGGTGCCATCTCTGGGCTGGTAGTCTTGGGTTCTATAAGAGAGCAGGCTGAGCAAGCCAGGGGAAGCAAGCCAGAAGGAATATCCCTCCATGGCCTTTGCATCAGCTCCTGCTTCATGCCCTGCTTGAGTTCTGGTCCTGACTTCCTTTGGTGATGAACAGCAGTTTGGAAGTGTAAGCCGAATATACCCTTTCCTCCCCAACTTGCATCTTGGTCATGATGTTTGTCCAGGAATAGAAACCCTGACTAAGACAAATTGGTACCAGCATAGTGGGGTATTCCTGTGACAACCTGACCATGTTTTGGGGAGGACTGTGGAAGGACTTTGGAACTTTGGGTTAGAAGATCCATTCAGTGTTAAGAGCTCTGTCAGATGTTGTGTAGGAGCTTGTAAGATAATGTAGAGAACAGTGCAGAAGATGGAAGCCTGGCTTATGAAATTTCAGAGGGAAAATTAAAGACTCTTTCAGGGCCATTGCTGTTTTGATTGTGAAGATTCTGTAGTTCTGGTTAGCTGGGGCTGAAGAATCAGCTGTGATTAACAAGATACCAGAACTACTAAAGCAAAACCTTTGCATTACTGGGACTATTGATGCTGGTTAGCTGGAGCTAAGAAATTAGCAGTGATTAAGAAGAGACCAGCACAGTTGAGGTGACATCTTCTGGGAAGTGTTTTCTGCAATCATCCGATTCACACTGGACTTGTGAGGGAAAATCTATTCAAATTGCCTCAAAGTTCATCAGTGGCTCCAACTTCAGCTGAACCACCACTGTGTGCTGTTTAATACACCACCAACAATACAACTCTAAATGATGGATTAGACAGTGGAGTAGCATAACTGACTGTCCAGTCTTTTTTATACATCACTGTCAGAAGATGTATAACCTGACAACTACATTAACTGACACATATTAGAGAAGAATTATAAACCAAAGGAATGAAGGACTCCACTAATTATCAATGATATCCTGACCATTTTTAAAACCAAAAAATCTGCTTGCAAAATGATGAAGAATTTTTAGAGCTGTGATACCACACATGCACTCCACAACAGTGAAACAATAGATTTCCCAGTTCCTCTAGACATGCACACCAGAAACATTACACACTTGTTTCCTCCCAGAATATGGAACATTGTTTCTCAGTCTGTTGAAATTCCAGCCTGGATTTATTCTGGCCACCAAATTGATTATGTCAACCTAACACTGGATAATACATGATATAACTTCCAACCAGAGGATGCCCTGAATCTGACTCCTTTGTGCCAAGGTATCACATAAAAAAAGGTAGACTGCAGAACTTACATTGGTAGAAAACTGTAGATATGGATCTTTCCACATTGGAACCTTGGAAACACACACACCCAGGAGTTCCTATTATTTCTATGTTTCTTCAACTACCATAGCCAAAGTAATGGGGCATTGGAGACTTTGTGGTCCATAAGCCCATACTCAATATTTCACATGCAGGAACTCTGCACAGAGGGCGTCAGTTTGATGAGGTATATGTCTTCCCCATAACTTGGAAATCCTGTGGAATCAAAGAAGGCAGCCTATCACTGTGCAGCATTGACAGAGGAAGATGGGATGAAAACAAATTCCTCACAGCTCACTCTGAGGCAGGGTTTGTCAACTCCCTTAATTACCTACCAGTGGTTACCAGTGCACCCATGACAGTGCCTGATCCTAGCCTACCTGAAAGCCTTACAATTATACCTAGGATCCTGGTGACTGGCTTACAGGGTCAGAGGTTCACTCCATTATCATCAAGGCAGGAACATGACAGCGTTCAGGCAGGCATGGTGTAGGAGGAGCTGAGAGTTCTACATCTTCATCTAAAGGTTCCTACAGAAGACTTGATTCCAGACAGCTACGAAGAGGGTATTAAAGCCCACACCCACAGCGACACATCTACTCCAACAGAGTCACACCTCCTAATAGTGTCACTCCCTGGGCTAAGCATATATGACCCACACATGGATTCTGAACATGACATTTACTCTTAGCTTATACAGACAATATAGTGCCATGTAAGCTTTATCACACTCACCTGTTGTCTAGAAAACTTGCGGCTGGTTTTGTTATACCCCAATTCTTTCCTTTGGACTTGGCCTAATATAGAGGATGCCTACTACCCAGAGGAACATAATATCTCACTTAGGGTCAACACCTTTGTGGCCACCCACCTTCTGTCCAATGAGCTCCAAATATCAGAACTGACCCCATTGTTCTTTGCAACTCAACTCACAGACCTTTGCAATGGAGTCTTTATACGTGCTTCCTGAAGGCCTTTATCCTCACAGGTGACATCTGTGACATCACGATGGAAACTTTGAGCTCTCCTTTTTATTCTGCAGAGTCTGGTTGTCTGACTATATACAGTGCTACAAGAGTGGCAGCTCACTTCCCAGGACAGGTAAACATGTCCAAGATCTCCAGCTTAACCTCTGAAGAGAGTCATGGTTTTGACTCGGGTGTCCTATATAACAATGAATAGGAAGACGACTTGCTATGAAAGGCTAGGGAAGCCACTAATGACATTTCCACTGTTCTCTCCTTTAACATGCCACAGATACAGTCAATGGATTATGAGATTACTAGGGATATTAAGATCTGGGAGGACAGATTGACAGAGTCCAACATTTAGCAGCTGTATTCAAAGCAGACACTATTGTCTATACCCATAAAGTTAGAAAGCTTAAAACATGTGTTCTTTAGTTGATGTAGTGTATTTAGATTTGATTATACTTACTTCCTCACACAGAACTTGTTCCACGGAATAAAGGAGAGCTTCTGGCTTTTTGTATACATTATATTGACCCTTTTGGTCTGTAAATTCCTTACGATTGTTTTGGGCTTGTTTAATAAACTTCATTTTTGAAGGAATTATGACAATGAGTTCCAGAGAAGACTATCACAGCAGAAGGAACAAACAGCTATGTATGAGTCTGGCAGATGCATCTGTGCAAACGGTGACTGGAAAAACTTCTTTATGAGAAGCTTTGTTTCCATGGTGACACCCCAGGCCAGGAATATTACATTCTAGATTCTTGGTCCTATCCCACCAAGTAATTACCATTTTTGACAGAAGAGATGGTCTGTGTACATAGGTCTTAGACCCAAGATGGCCATGTCTGCAGGCTCATCAGACTTCCTGGTGTTTTATAGTCTTCATTTGCCTTTAATAATATTATCATCCACAGAACTGAGAAACAACACTGGAAGCTAATGAGGCTCACTGGACTCTTAGTTGTTCTTCTCATTAATAAAAAAAATACCTGGCCCAGGACCATGACCCGTATGCTCCTACTTGACCCTGATCAAGTTAGGATGGTGTCGACTATGACTGGCTTGGCTCAGAGTCCTACAGATTCAGCCCTCCTATGCCCTCCTTTACTTTACATTTTTGTTTGAAAAGTGATTGTATTACCTTTAATTTCTGAATGTGTTTTCAGCGTGGTGTATACCAAACCTAGAGAAAATATAAATTTAGAAAAATACATAAAGGCCATAGGAATTGGCCAATGTCCTGCAATCTATATTTTATTGCCTCAGATGTATTTTTCTTCATTTATTGTTTGTTTATCAGAATATTTATTGTATGCTTTCTCTTTTTCCTGTTGTGGCCCGAATTTGTAAATTGCTGTGAAACTGTTAACAATTATCTTATGTGGAACTTATTGGCACTTAAGGACCAGGGGATGAGCATAGTAAAACTGCCTTTTAGGCAGACCAAGGCTGCACCTGATAATCAGAACTCAGCGACATCACTCACTCAGGATAACTAGATGACACAGTCCTAGAACCCCATGGTGCCCACTAGACAGTGTATAAACGGAGAACAAGAGCAAAACCTTATGTTATATTAAGTATGTGCATCTACTATGGCTCATGATATGGGCTGACTCCATTGGTAAAACACTTTTCTTGTAAGTACCAAGACCTGAGTTTGATCTCTAGAACTTGCTAAAAACAAAATAAAAACCAGTCAGGCATGGTGGCATGTACAGAAAAGTCCTATTGCTCGAGAAGCAATGACAGGAAGAGTCCTTGGGCTGGCTAGCCAGTGTGACCTATTTGGTGAGCTCTGGGAGAATGGGGGACTGTCACAAGGGAAGTGGACCCCATTCTTGAGGATGACCTTGAGGTTGTCCTCCGGCCTTCATAGGTATACACAGGTGTACCTCCATCCAGGTGAACCCACACTCACAAGCAGAAGTATTGGAGCTGAGTCAGGGCTCCAGACTGAACAGTGCTGTGTGCCTGGGCCAAAGTGAGGTAGCCAGAGTGGGCTCTGCTAGGGTGGCCCAAAGACCCTGGCAGGTCAGCAGGTTATGGCATCTAGGGAGGCCAGCCCACCCAGTCAGTGCGCTAGCAGCTAGAGGAGTTTGGTGAGCTATGTAACTGGGGCATTGTGCTTTCATTTCCTTCGTGTCCAGACTGGCAGCATTTTGGAGGTGACTTGTCCAGAGGATGCAAGGGTTGAACATTTCACACTGGACTCTGTGGGCAGAGAGGGAAGCAAGACTACAAACCTGCCTGCTGAGGACACTTGCCTAGGGGAAACCAAGCCCCAGGGTTGCATCCCTTGGCTGACAACTCCTTCAGGGCAGGAATAAGCCTTCTTAAAAATATCTCCCCGGAGAAGGATGGGAGGCAAATATGACCAAACTGTGCTGAAGGAAGTTCTCAGAGAAATAATTAACAATATTTTAAAGCGATAAAAGTATCCTCCACCACGTTGATTTGGGACTAAAAGATTTAAAAACACAGCACAAGTAAGAAGCAAAGATGGAGTTGGTGGCTATCCCTGCCCTTATAACAATGGCCTATTGTGGGCTGCTGTGCCTCTGAGGGAAGGGAACAGGCCGGAACAAACCCACCTGGCTTCCCTGCCCCTCCTCCTCCTCCTCCTCCTCCTCCTCCTCCTCCTCCTCCTCCTCCTCCTCCTCCTCCTCCTCCTCCTCCTTCTTCTTCTTCTTCTTCTTCTTCTTCTTCTTCTTCTAATTAGATATTTACCCTATTTACATTTCAAATGTTGTCTCCTTTCCTGGTCTCCCCTCTGAAACCCCCCATCCTCTCCCCCTTCCCCTGCTCACCAATCCACCCATTCCCACTTCCTTACCCAGGCATTCTCCTACACTGGGGCATAGAACCTTCACAGGACCAAGGGCCTCTCCTCCCATTGATGTCCAACAAAGCCATCCTCTGCTACATATGCAGCTGGAGCCATGAGTCCCACCATATATACTCTTTAGTTGATGATTTAGTCCCTGGAAGCTCTGGGGGTACTGGTTAGTTCATATTGTTGTTCCTCCTATGGGGCTTCAAACCCCTTCAGCTCCCTGGGTCCTTTCTCTAGCTTCTTCATTGGGGACCCTGTGCTCAGTCCAATGGTAGGATGCAAGGATCCACCTCTGTATTTGTCAGGGACTAGTGGAGCCTCTCCAGAGACCGCTATAACAGGGTTCTCAGTAAGCTCTTGTTGGCATCCGCAATAGTGTCTCTGTTTGGTGATTGTATATGGGATGGATCCCCAGGTGGGGCAGTCTCTGGATGGTCACTCCTTCAGCCTCTGCTCCACACTTTGCTTCTGTAATTCCTTCCATGGGTATTTTGTTCCCCTTCTAAGAAGGATCGAAATATCCACACTTTGATCTTCCTTCTTCTTGAGTTTCATGTGGTTTGTGAATTGTATCTTGGTTATTCCGAGCTTTTGGGATAATATCCACTTATCACTGAGTATATATCATGTGTGTTATTTTGTGTCTGGTTACCTCACTCAGGATGATATTTTCTAGCTCCATCCATTTGCCTAAGAATTTCATAAATTCATTGTTTTTAATGTACTCCATTGTGTAAATGTACATTTTCTGTATCCATTAGATCTCCCATGCTCATGGATTGGCAGGATTAATATAGTAAAAATGGCTATCTTACCAAAAGCAATGTACAGATTCAGTGCAATCCCCATCAACATTCCAACTCAATTCTTCACAGAGTTAGAAAGAGCAATTTGCAAATTCATCTGGAATAACAAAAAACCTACGATAGTGAAAACTATTCTGAACAATAGAAGAACTTCTTGTAGAATCATGATCCCTGACCTCAAGCTGTATTACAGAGCAATAGTGACAAAAACTGCATAGTATTGGAACAGTGATAGGCAGGTACATCAATGGAATAGAATTGAAGACCCAGAAATGAACCCACACACCTATGGTCACTTGATCTTTGACAAAGGAGCTAAAACCATCCAGTGAAAAAAAGACAGCATTTTCAACAAATGGTGCTGGCTCAACTGGTGGTTAGCATGTAGAAGAATGTAAATCAATCTATTTTTATCTCCTTGTACAAAGCTCAAGTCCAAGTGGATCCAGGATCTCCACATAAAACCAGATAACTGAAACTAATAGAAGAGAAAGTGGGGAAGGTCCTCAAACACATGGGCACAGGGGAAAATTTTCTGAACAGAACACAAATAGCCTATGCTCTAAGATCAAGAGTAGACAAATGGGACCTCATAAAATTGCAAAGCTTCTGTAAGGCAAAGGACTCTGTCAAGAGGACAAAAAGGCAACCAACAGATTGGGAAAATATCTTTACCAATCCTACATCCGATAGAGGCCTAATATCCAATATATACAAAGAACTCAAGAAGTTAGACTCCAAAGAACCAAATAACCCTATTAAAAATGGGTACAGTGCTAAACAAAGAATTCTCAACTGAGGAATACCGAATGGCTGAGAAGCACCTAAAAAATGTTCAACATCCCTAGTCATCAGGGAAATGAAAATCAAACAACCCTGGGATTCCACCTCACACCAGTCAGAATGATAAGATCAAAACCTCAGGTGACGACAGCAGATGCTGGAGAGGATGTGGAGAAAGAGGAACACTCCTCCATTGCTGGTGGGATTGCAAGCTGGTACAACCACTCTGAAAATCAGTTAGACGGTTTCTCAGAAAATTGGACATAGTACTGCCTGAGGACCCAGCTATAACACTCCTGGGCATATACCCAGAAGATGCTCCAACATGTAATAAGGACACATGCTCCACTGTGTTCATAGCAGCCTTATTTATAATAGCCAGGAGCTGGAAAGAGCCTCTCCCGCTTCTAAAGGAACAAGCCACTCACAGCAGCATCTCTGAGTCTAAGAGAGCAATGTGTCCCTGGCACGATCTCATCCTTACCCAAAGCTGGAGTTCCTCCCATGCCAGTAACATCAGAGCATCCCTCCTATTTCATCTTATTGTGCTTTAAAATAAGCACAGATGCCATGTGTGGTGGCTCAGGGCCTGGACCAGAACTCCAGAGGCTGAGACAGGAGGATTGGGAGTTACACGGGTTACACAGAGAGACTTTTCAAAAAAACCAAAACAACCAAAACCAAAACCAAAACCAAAACCAAAACCAAAACCAAAACCAAAACCAAAACCAAAACCAAAACCACAACAACAAAAAACCCCTAAGAAGTCATAGGTGGAGGAGAGAGGGATGGAGCAGGGAAATGGGGACAGGACCAGTAGAGAGGGAGGAGAACAAACAGGAACCTGTAACAAACAGAGCTAGCTTCCCTGTAAACACTGCAACCTCTGCTCTGAGGGGGTGGAGACAGAATGGCAGGCTAAGGGCGGAGCTGGGGCGTGCTGGCTTCCTGCTTAGCCTAGAAGACCCCCAGGTTCAGAGAGAGACTGCAGAAAGTGAGAGAGGACACCCAGCACCCCCTTTTGGCCTCTGAGCACAAACAGGTGGGTACACCTGCACACGCATGTAGGTATGCTCACACAGACATATGCATACAGAAACATACACACGCAACTTCACTGTAAAAACAAAAACAAAAAAAGAACAAAAAGCAAAGTAAACCAAGACTGGCGATGTACCTCAGAGGTACAGTGTTTGTGGCATTGGCAAGTCCCTGGGTTTGAAACTCTGCACTGAAAAAGATGAATACATGAAGCGTTTCCCCATATGAACTACTGGAAGTCAATGAGCTACCACAATTAATTACGTTTTCTTCCTCAGAGTGATGTGAGTGCAGCTGCCTTGAGATTTGTATTCATCAAATAATTTGTGCTTTGACATAAGGATCAAAGCAGACTAACTCAGGATAAAAGAATTTGAACCGATTTATTAAAATGCATGCAGAATGCAGAGAGGTGGCTTAGTGGTTAAGGGAACCTTGCGGAGAGGTCTGGTATTTGCTTCCCAGCCCTCACACCAGGCAACTCATAACCACCTGGAACTGCAGCTTCTGAGAATCTGTGGGTACTGCCCACACAGACCACGCACACATGAGCTAAAAACCCAAACAAACCACAAACCAACAAAAGCACAAATACCTCAACTGCCACCATTGGACACAGGTTCTGGAGCTGCCTCTTGCTGAGCCATTTGTGCTTCGATCTCCTCACAATGTCACACTAGTGTTTAGTGAGCAGCTTCCACATGCCTGTTGCTATGGTAAATGCTATGTATAGATGATCTGTGTCAGCTATACATATAGATTAGCCCCATCGACGTCAAACAGCACACAGCCTCAAGACCATGAGTTGGAATGCCGATGCAGGTGCCCTGAGCTGCACATCTTTAAACGAGCTGGATTTGCCATTTTGGCTATAATCCCCTCTCTGATGCTGGCCCCAAACTCAAGGCCTTAGCCTCTGATGTGCTGGGATTACACATGGGATTGTTCTAACTTGTCTCTTCAGACAGAAAT
The DNA here is from genome assembly GCF_978045245.1 of Mus caroli. NCBI lineage: Eukaryota > Metazoa > Chordata > Mammalia > Rodentia > Muridae > Mus > Mus caroli. The sequence continues at coordinate 24,011,339 of NW_028227259.1, forward strand.
ATGGAGATTTACCCAAGGTCCCTGGAACTGCCTGAAATGCCTTAGGTGCCACCCTTTAGGTCAGCTGGTTATTTACATCTTGGGGGACTCTGACTCACTGACCTGGAGATCCTGTGGCACAGTGTGACATTCATGCTCCTTTCTCAAATACAGTACCTTAGAGTCATCTGTGTACACAAATGATTCTCCTGTGTATCCTACACACCAGAGGGGCTGATGGAGCTCTTCTCTGTGTCTCTTAGGAACTCAGGAGTATCCCTAGAAGACTTGGCTTTCTCCAGAAGTGAGAACCAAAGGGCTGGTGACTGGTGGCACAGAACTGCTCCCGAGATCTGCTCTGATCTCAGATGGATGGACCTGGAGAACAGCACCTTTCAGAGCTCCTCCCTTCCCACTTCCGCTTTCCTTCCGCCAGCAAAGGAAGACTGCTGAGCCAAAGTATTCAGACAGAAGAAGCTTTCCTACCATCTGTCAAAGTCAGTGACCAAGGTTGTATTGTCCCTGCTGTTCTCTTGGGTCCCTTTCTCCTTCCTTCCTTCCCTCCCTCGCTCCCTCCCTCCCTCCATCAAAGCTCTCAAGCTCTTCTTCAGCCATTTACTGACCTGACTTTCTGTCTGTTTTGTGACCAGGATTTGACCCTGGGTTTGATGCTTATATGCTGGCAATTAGAAGTATCTGCATTTTTCTTTTACAGGCTTTCCTGAAGCTAGTGTATGGAAGATTAAGAAGTATTCCTTTCATGCTTCCCCAAGTCCTAAAGAACAGATGACTGGTCAACACTGCCTCCTAGTGTCTCAGCTCGATGCTGCCCAGAAGGGTGGATGTGAGGGCTGTTTGGGTTCTAATGCTTATAATATTTGGGTTATAATGTACTCACTGTACAAACCTATGGATTACAAAGTTTAATCATTAAATAAGTTCCAGGATCCCAAGAAATTAATACTTGACTTTTCAGGGCCAGGATTAAAATCCAATGCCAGAGCTTTTCACCAGCCTTCACCAGCCTTCACCAGCCTTCACCAGCCTTCACCAGCCTTCACCAGCCTACACCAGCCTACACCAGCCTTCACCAGCCTTCATCAGTCTTCACCAGCCTTCACCAGCCTATACCAGCCTTCACCAGCCTGAAGGCAGGAGTGAGAGGCCAAGTGGGAAACTACCACCCCTCAGGAAACCATTTCTCTCTGCAGGCTTTAAAATGTCACGTGCACCCCCAAATGCTTCTGAGAACCACACCAGGGTCTAAGGTGCTAGTTTGTATTTAAACAATTCAAAATAGGTTGGGGACAGAGAGGATGCTGAAGGTGTTACTTGGTTGGTGAAGGGCTCTCTTGGCACCCATGGAGTCCTGGGTTCCATCATTGCACCTTAAATCTTCCGTGCACACCGGTGACCCCAGCACTTGGAAGAGAGAAGCAGGGAGATCTGCAGTTCAAGATTGTCCTCGAGCTCGTGAGCATCTCATCCAAACGGTCCAAGCCTGAGATACACAGGTCTTATCTGCTGATGAGCAAATGAACAAAGACAAGTTGTTCTTTTGCTTGCCTTGTGGATTTGAAAAACAACTATTCTGAGTGAACTGTGCTGCAGGGGTTGCTTTTCACTTAATGCCCCACTGGACCAGAGTCTTGTTACAAGACTATCTTTAGAGCCCTGTGATTCTGTGTACAATGTCTTACACCAGTGGTTCTTTTTCTTTGTTGTTGCTGTCGTTGGTTTTTCGACACAGGGTTTCTTTGTGTAGCCCTGGCTGTCCTAGAAGTCACTCTGTAGACCAGGCTGGCCTCGAACTCAGAAATCCGCCTGCCTCTGCCTCCCAAGTGCTGGGATTAAAGGTGTGCACCACCACTGCCCGGCACATCCGTAGTTCTTAACCTGTGGGTCATGACCCCTTTGAGGGCTGACATATCAGATGTCACAGGGTTCAAATATCAGGTATCCTGCATATTATATATTTACATTTATGATTCAAAACAGTAGGAAAATTATAGTTATGAAGTTGTAACAAAAAATAAATTTATGATTGGAGGTTACCACAACGTGAGGAAATGTATTTAAGGAAGGTTGAGAACCTTTGTTCAACAATAAGGATGTGGCCACACTTGGCTCAAGACTGTTTGCTTTTTTGAGATGCCTCATGGATTGTTGTTTTGTCCTGAGATTGCAGGTTATGTAGCTGTTCCTTTGGTGAAAGAAACTGCCACCTCTGCCCCTCTTCTCTGCAATCTGTTTCCTTCCCACACTCTGGGCTTGGTGCTACATTAGGCATTGAGCCAGGCCTGGATCCGGCGTGTGGGAGGGAACTAGAAGAGAGACGGGGGTAGCAGTGGCAGTTCAGTTCTTCTTTTCACTCCCACCACGGTGCTGAGACCAGGTCTGAGCATTACCTTGGGAGGTCTCCTGCATGGGCCCCATCAGTAGTGAGGCTCGCTCATGTTTCTATTTTCATAATTTAGTGACCCTGCTCAGTTATCAAGTTTCTTATTATTTACTTATTTGCTTATTTGGATATGCTTATTGGTAAATGTGTGGAGAGCAGAGGACAGCCTGCAGGAGTCTATTTATTCATTCCTTCCAACACGTGTGTTCCATGGGTTGAACCAACTGAACCATCCCACCAGCTCCCAATTTTTTTCTTGCTGTGTCTAGTTTATTATTAATTTGTGTAGCTTTTTGAGACAGGGTCTTGCTATGTATCCTTGGAAGGGATTATACTCATTTTGTAGATCGGGCTGACCTCAAACTCATAGCAATTCTCCTGCCTCAGTAAGTGGGTTTAAAGTCATGCCTGTCCCTGGATGTATCTTAAAACCCTTAGCTTATTTGCTGACAAACATAGGTGTCAGTCATAAAAGAGCCGGATGCTAACTGCTATCTGATGTGGGCGTTGATTTGAACTCACCCTTGCCTTTAGACAGTACATGCTCTTGTCCCCTTCATTGTATTTCCTGTGCCCTCTATTGCTTTCCTATCCCACTCTCCACCCATTTACCATCCCCTCCGCTGTTCTGCTTACAAGACTGCACTGAGTGCTGTGTGCATTCCACTGTGCACCAAGTGCTGTGTGCACTGTGAACTGCGCACTGAGTGCTCTGTGTGTTCCACACTGTGCGCTGAGTGCTGTATGCATTGCACTGAGTGCTCTGTGTGTTCCACACTGTGCGCTGAGTGCTGTATGCATTGCACTCTGTGCACCAAGTTCTCTGTGTGTGTTGCACTCTATGAATAGATTCTGTTCATCTCCTTCTTTCACCTGCTTCACGAATCATGTGGCTAGTGGTGTCTTCATACATCTGCCACTTGAGAAAATGGAAGCCTGTAAAAGTTTGAGAAACCTCACTCCAGTTTGCATTCCATTTCTGCCTGCCTTCCAACCTTGTGACATCCTGGAATTGACCACCAACATGTTAGGCCCTTTGATTGTCCCTAACCTGAAGCATGCCCCCTTCACTCTGTCCATCAGAGCATGACGCTAGCACTGGGCATGTGGGCCCGGGTTCTTTCTTTGGTCTCTATCTAGTTACCCTACTTGCCTCTTTGACTAGCATGTCCTCAACCCCAGCTCAAACATATTATCTCTCCACCTCCTTGGTTCTAATATTTCACTTCTCTACCCACATGCACAAGCTGAAAAGCAAAATTCTCTTTGTGTTTTGTTTCTTTTGCTACAATGTGGGTCATCTTAAAAGTATCCTCCAGGGTTGCAGGAGTCGTAGCCCAGAGGTTTAGAGTTCTGACTTCTCTTCCAGAGGACCTGTGTTTGATTGCTAGCACCCTCATGGTGGCTTACAACCACTGTAAGTAACTCCAGCTCAAGAGTATCTTAATGCCCTCTCTGGTCTCTGAGCTCTGAGCTGGTCACCGCACACACATGATGACAGGCAAAACACTCATTAAAAACACCAAAATCAATCAATCAATCAATCAATCAATCAAATCAGTCAATCTTTGAAGAGAAACCCCCATCCTTTATGAATCCCTGGTCTTCTAGAGCTCATAGCTGCACTTTCACAGACACACTTCTCCCTTGAGACAGGGTCTCTTGTATCCCAAGCTGCTCAGAACCCGCTCTGTAGCAAAGATTGAGCTTGAGGCAGAGGCAGGCGGATTTCTGAGTTCGAGGCCAGCCTGGTCTACAAAGTGAGTTCCAAGACAGCCAGGGCTATAGAGAGAAACCCTGTGTCCAAAAACCAAAAACCAAAATCCAAAAACCAAAAACCAAAAACCAAAACCAAACAAAGACAAAAACAAAAAACCACCACCACCACCACCAACAACAACAAGAACAAAAGATTGAGCTTGAATTTCTTGTCCTTCCTGCCTTCCTCCACATGCTGGGCTAACGGATGTGCACTACCATATCTGCTTTATGAGGTGCTGGAGGTCAACTCAGGGCGCTGTGCATGCTAGGCAAGCACTCTGCTGCCCGAGTCCCACACTAGCCCCAGCCCTTGGCTAGTGCTAACTTTCAGCTTCCTGGTTTACTTTAGCCCATCTTAGAAATGACTGTCAGAACCACCTCAATAGCTATTCAGTTTAAAACATCTCAGTGTTTAACAGGTCTCCTGCGCCCCCGGCTCACCTGGCTTCTCTTATGAAACCCTCCTTGAAAGTGAGCAGGATCTGCGATAGCCTGAAGGCTTAGCTGGTGCATGGATGGCTTGGTAAGCAAATGTAACTGAATTTCACAAGTTCTTCCGCATGGGTAGCCACAGTCTCTGTCTCTGTCTCTCTGTCTCTGTCTCTCTGTCTCTGTCTGTCTGTCTGTCTGTCTGTCTCTCTCTCTCTCTCTCTCTCTCTCACACACACACACACACACACAGGCACACACTCACTCACTCACCAGACATCTGTCCTTTGATAGAATTTGAGGTGCATTATTAACATTTTTTGCAGCCCAATAATGAACATTTCCTATGACCCGAAAAAAAACCCCAGTAACCCAGAAACAACTGCTCAGTGTCTGCAATGAAAGCAGGAAGCTTTTTAATGACTACAGAATCACTTTTGGAGAAGTTGCCTTGGGGCCTCTGTGAGCAGTAGACAGATCCTCAGAATTGAAGCCTTAACAGAAACAGCCACCACTGCCCTCCTTGGTTGGTTGGGTTCATTAAGCCCTTGGTTTCCAGCACTTTTGTTGGTGGTTGAGGTGCCCTGAATGGCACCTTTCTCCTGTTACCCGTGTGATTAGTTTGAGATGACCTCATGCAATTCTGACACACAGTGAGACTCATGCTGATGTCATCAGATCCTGTTGGCTGCCTTGGTGCCTCCTGGCAATCAGCACCTGCTCTGTGCATCAGCAGAGCTGCTCTAATGGCTTTCTCTCTAATGACGCCCTTTCTTGAGTGTACAAGGGCCTTTGGATTTAAGTAAATTGTCTGTGTTGATGTATTAAGCCTTTAGTTCTTAGTGTCTTGGATACAAACAACTTGTTGAAAACTAATCACTCCCCTTTTCTACCAAGAGGAATTTTCTAAAAATCTGTTAAATTTCAGAACCAATTCTTGCTGCTTAGAGAATGTAATTCAATGCCATTGCTTTGAGCTTTATTTTACTTTAATTATGTGTATGTGTGTGGGTATGTGCACGTAAGCACATGTGCTCTTAGAGAAAGGTGACAGACTCCCTAAATCTGTGAGGATCCAGACTGGAGAGATGGCTCAGCGGTTAAGAGCACACTGGCTGCTCTTCCAGAGGTCCTGAGTTCAATTCCCAGCAACCACATGGTGGCTCACAACCATCTGTAATGGGATCTGATGCCCTCTTCTGGTGTGTCTGAAGACAGCTGCAGTGTCCTCAGATAGGAAATTGTGAGCCCCTTAATTTGGATCCTGGGAATCGAAGCTTCTTCCTCTGCAAGAGCAGTAGCGCTCCAAACTATTGAGGTCTCTCCAGAACCAGCTTTTTGGAACAAGGTCTCACCATGTGGTCCAGGCTGGTCTAGAACATGCAGCAATCTTCCAGCTCCAGCCACCCAAGTGCTAGGATTGTATCTGTGAGCCACAGTGCCACGCACCATCAGTTCCAAAACCTGTGTGTCTCCCTCATCCCATCAGAATACTCCCACTTCTGGTTTGATCATGTGCATTGGCCCTGACATATGCCTACATACTCACGCAGACACAGACAGATACCAACAAATAAAAGCATAAAACGGAAAGGACTAGGATAGCCCAAACCAGGGGTTTGATACCCAGGTCTGCATAAACCAGGAGTCGTGGCTTTATCCTGGTTGTAATGTCCAGCATGGTAAAAACAGTCATGGTAGGCTGGGAAAGAACTACACATTTAATCCTAGCAGTTGGGAGACAGACGTAGATGAATTTCTGAGTTTGAGGCCAGCTAAGTCTAGACAGTGAGTTACAGGACAGCCAGGGCTACATAGAGAATCCCTCTCCCTCTCCCTCTCCCTCTCCCTCTCCCTCTCCCTCTCCCTCTCCCTCTCCCTCTCCCTCTCCCTCTCCCTCTCCCTCTCCCTCTCCCTCTCCCTCTCCCTCTCCCTCTCCCTCTCCCTCTCCCTCTCCCTCTCCCTCTCCCTCTCCCTCTCCCTCTCCCTCTCCCTCTCCCTCTCCCTCTCCCCTCCCCCTCCCCCTCCCCCCCTCCCCCTCCCCCTCCCCCTCTCCCTTCCTCCCCCCCCCTCACACACACCAGGAAACAAACAAACAAACAAACAAACAAGGAGATATACATCTTTAATTTCAGAATTGGGGAGGCAAAAGCAGGAGGATCAGAAATTTGAGACCAGTTTAACTAAGTAGTAAATAATAGGCCAGCCTGGACAATGTGAGATCCTGTCTTTAAAATAGCACAAAACAAAAAACACACAGAGAGTGTTAATAAATGAAAATAAATTTAAGGAATTAATAACTGCTGGATATGACATGAAAACACACATAGTATGGTGAAGAAGAGAGTCCTTGAAGAACAAAGATGCCCCTGGACTTTACAATGTCCTTGGTCTATCTGCTGGCACTTGTCTGTCACTGTGTCCTTCCACGTGTGAGGGCTGCTTACTTCTCTTGTGCCCTGCCATCCCTGTCGTTCAAGTCACTAAGAACTTAGATTTTTATTAAAAACTTACTCGGTTATAGTCAAGGCAAGAAAGTTACAGACTACCATGCGTATATGGCCAAAAAAGAGTCCTTGATTTAGGATGGCTACTGAAAGCAAGTTCTTGTCACAAAGAACTCTTGTTCCAAAGCTTAGGGCTACAGTGTTTATAAAGAAAAATACCACAAAGCCCATAGTGACACAAAGGCATAAGTCAGGGGAACCTGGTAACATCTGTTCTGGTTATTCATTCAGTGGACATTTTGGTTATACACCTGGGCCATAATCAGAGTCATGGTCCCCAATGTGTTGCAAAGGTAGACATAACTGTCCAGGGGGTTAGGAGTTAAAAAGTACCCGAACAGATACAAAATGAAGTTAGGGCAAGACCAGAACAAGATGGCGTTACCTCAGTCACTGTCCTCTAAAGTTGATATGGAAATTTAACAAGATCAAGATTTTTATTTTGGTGTTGATGACTCGGGGGTTGGGAGGAGGGATAAAGTGCTTGTCATGAAAGGTCAATGACTTTGATCCCTGGAATCCACTGGAGGGAGCGAACCCAATCCCCAAAGTTGTCCACTGACCTCTATATGGGCACCAGGGCACACATGTGCCAAACAGATAAAGTAAAAATACTTTGGTGGGGTATGGTGGCTAATGTCTATAATCCTAAGTATTTAGGAAAGTGAGGCAGGATGGTAAGTTTAGGTCAGCCTGGGGTATATAGTGAGTTCCAGGCCAGCTTGGGCTACAGTATAAACCTTCTTATACAAACAAACAAACAAACAAATAAACAAGTAAAAAAAGAAAAAGAGAGAAGTTGGAGCCTGAGGCCAGTGGGCAGAGGGCCTGCCTACATGCTAGGTTCGGTCTTTAGCACTGCATAAACGTGGTGTGGTTGTACATGCCTGTAATTCCACTTGGGAGATGGAGGATGGAGGATCAGAAGTTCAAGGTCACGCTGACTCACTATTTACTGAATTTGAGGAAAACCCTGTCTCAAAACAAACAAACAAACAAGCAAGCAAACAACCACAAAGACATAAAAATCTCCACAAGAAACCCAAGAAAAACAAACAAACCAACCCGAAACATGACAATAATACAAAAACAAAATAATTAAGAAGAAGCTGTGATAAGAACCATACAGACTGGTTGTGAGCGCTCGTGCTGTGCTGGCTACAGTGTGATAATCAGTCACTTCGGCTGCTTCCTGAGTGTTTGCTTGCTTGTGCACTGTATTCTCGAGCATCGTACTCAGCGCCAGCAATGAAAGCTTACACTGACAAATGTGCCATTGATTTCCATCACTCCCCCATTTAACCTCATGACCTCCAAGACGTACCAACGGCAAAAGTACTGTTGCCCCTTTCTGACAATGCAACAAGATGCAGTCAGGGTGAAAAGCCTTGGTTAACGCCAGTTTTCCAGCTAATGACCCAGATATGCCAAGATACAATCATTGCTGTCATCTTACACACACTTCCTGAGAAGAATGTGTTGTTATCAGTGATAGAATCTTCATCACTGCACACCATTGGTCAAGTGTGTAAGGGAGTAGGAATGTAGCTCAGTTGGTAGAGTGCTTGCCTAGGGTGCATGAAGCCCTGGGTTCAATCCCTAGCCACTGCATAAACTGGGTATGGTGGCACACACCTATGAGCCCAGCACTAGGAGGTAGAGGCAGGAGGATCAGAGGTTTGGTTATCCTTGGCTATGTAGAGATTTAGAGACTAGCCTGGAATACATCAGAAAGGTAGGAAGGAAGGAAGGGAGGAAGGAAGGAAGGAAGGAAGGAAGGAAGGAAGGAAGGAAGGAAGGAAGGAGGGAGGGAGGGAAGGAAGGAAGGGAGGAAAAGAAATAAAGTTTTGAAAGATACTTTAAAAGTCCCAGTCAGAAGTTGGCAAGAGGCCTCAGTGGGTTAAATGTAAAGTTCTAAGTTCGATTCCAGGGTCATGATTGAAGTCTCTCTCTCTCTCTCTCTCTCTCTCTCTCTCTCTCTCTCTCTCTCTCTCTGACAGGGCCTCATGTGTCCCAGGCTGGACTATGTAACTATGTAGCTCCCTATGATACCATGTCCAGCATAATGCATTATGATAAATCACTATTATATCTATCTCATTCAGTATGAATGTATGTGTGTTAACGTGAGTGTGGAGGCCAGAGGACAATTTGTGGGAGTCCGCTCTCTCCTTCCACCGTGTGGGTTCTGGGTATGGAACGCAGGCTTGATGGCCAGTGCCCTCTGACGAGCCATCTGGCTGGTCTCTGACTTTTGACACCATGCAATACCACACACTTTAAAATCTCCTCCAGTAGGGCTGGAGAGATGGCTCAGTGGTTAGGAGCACTGACTTCTTCCTAGCGGTCCTGAGTTCAATTCCCAACAACCATGTGGTGGCTCACAGCCATCTGTAATGGGCCAATGCCCTCTTCTGGTGCGTCTGAAGAGAGTGGCAGTGTACTCACATATATAAAATAAGTAAATAAGTCTTTAAAGTTTTTTTTTTTCCAGATATAAGGTATCTTTTTCCACAAATTTATTTTCTAAGAACTCTACTAAAAATCAATATTCTTCTTTAAACACTGTTTGGAATGGATGGATGTGCTTTCAGTGAGAAGTACTGGAAGATTAGTTGAATATTATTCCTCTCCTGAAAGGATTTTCATTAATAAATCGAATCTACGAGTTTTCTATTTGCTCCTCTACGAGCTGACAGCCATCAGTTAAGCATCTATCAGCACGGCTGTGAGGACAGTGCTTATGAGTCACTCTCTTTAGTTTTCTTTTCTAGTGGACTGACTGGGTTGCTACAAAGAATGAAGAAAAAAAGACATGCTATATTTTTATTTAGTTGAGGATTTAAGTTTCATATTTTGAATTTCACCACCTTCCACAGCTATTAATTTAAAATTAGTTTTCAATGATTAAGTGCCTTCAGATAGCCTCCAGATGTTCTCATAAATCCTGTGATAGTTACATGCCGTGGTTCTGAGGCTTATTAAGTGGAATGATGTCTGAAATTATAAGGAATTTTCCTCGAAGGTGAAGCTGAGGCGGTGTAATAAAAGAAACAGGGAATTAACGTGAGGCCGTAGCTCAGTGCTTTAGCATGTACAAGGCTCTGGGTTCCATCCCAGCTCTGAGAGCAAAAGAAAAGGGGGAGGGGAATCTAGTTCATGTGCTGCTTTTTAATATCTTCAAGAGCAGGTTATTTTAATAAATGATCAGTTAATTTGTGGTTAACTGATCATCCTACCCCAGACAATAGCTGACAGGAACTGGTGGGTTGTACCCCTGCCAGTCTTCCTTGCAGAAGGGGATGCTTGAAGGCTAGAATGTGGCTCCATGGTACTATGTTCACATTGGCAAGCACAAAGCCCCAGGCTTGATCCTCAGCACCATGTAAACCAAGCTAGGTGGCATGAGCCTGTAATCTCAGCTCTCAGGAAGTGGACACAAGAGGACCAGAAGTTCAAGAGAGTTCTGAAGTCACCTGGGGTTACATGAAACCTTGTATCAAAAACAAAGAAGGAAAAGGAAGGGCGAGGGAGAGGGAGGGAGAGGAAGAGGAAGAAGGGGGAGGAGGGAGAAGGAGAGGAAGAGACTATGACTTGGGGTCCTTGATTATTGTTGACTGGCAGGGAGGAGATGCAGGAAGGTTCCTTTTGGTGCAGGCAGGGGACAAGATACTTCTCAACTTTCTCTCCAGGAGTTGTTTTGTTTTGCTTTGTTTGTCAGCATAAGAAATCTATGCTTCCCTCTGACAACACCTGCTGGTGCAGTTTCATCTGACCCCATGCTGGGAGCCCACTGGAGGTAAAATGCTGAAGTACCCTTGCTACTGGGAAGTGAAGAGGCAGGGGTTCTAGTACATTCTAGTTCACGACAATCTTGAAAATGTTCAAAAGTGACCAATCAGTCCGAAATGCTGGCTTAAAAAGGGCAGCCTTTATCACACCAAGCCTGGCCTTCCCTAGGATGGAGTGAGAATTAGCTTTAGAGGGGGTATGGAACACTGTAGAGCCTTTTTGATTGTAGTGAGACTAAGCTGTTATCTTCTGAGTAACACAGTAGGTTGTGAAGTATTTAGACCATGTTATTAGGCTGATAATCACTCTGAGAGATGATTTAGTGGAGCTTAGCGTGAGTCAAGGCCCTTTCAGGCCCACTTTCCCCACAGCAGAGTTGAAGGCAGGAAGGATTCTGAAAACACAAGAAGGCACCCCTGCCATGGCCCCTTCCTTTCCTCAGTGTGTATACACAGGGTTAAGTGGCTGCAGAGACACTAGACAACATGAATGCATGTGATCTACACAAAGGTCTCTGTCGGACACTCAGGGCAGTGAACACCAGTGCAGGATGCTTTGTAGCCTTGCACACAGTAATATGCTTCTTATTTCTCTTCCTTGATGACAACCCTTTCAGCAAAGCTAGCTATTCTGGATAATGACAAGAAGTCAGAAAGCAAACTGAATTTGATAGCAACCTTCAAAGAAGCGTTTCCCTAATACGGATCTCATGAACTACTGACAGGTAATTACAAAGCAAATGCGTCTTTGGTCTATTAATATGTGAAATACGATGCACATTATTTTAGAATAGTAATTATTTTATTCTTTCACATTTTATCTCCTATATCTGTTTTTGAACATTGGTGCTGTAGTACATATATTTACATATATGTGGCTGTCTTAGTTTGGGTTTTACTGCTGTGAACAGACACCATGACCAAGGCAACTCTTATAAAGGACATTTAATTAGGGTGGGCTTACAGGATCTGAGGTTCAGTCCATTATCATCAATTCGGGAGCCTGACAGTTTCCAGGTAGATGTGGGACTGGAGGAGCTGAGGGTTCTATATCTTCATCCAAAGGTAGACAGGAGAAGGCTGGCTTCTAGGCAGCTAGGATGAGGGTCTTAAAGTGACACACTTCCTCCAACAAAGCCATACCTACCCCCAAAACGTCACACCTCCAAATTGTGTCACTCCCTGGGCCAAGCATATTCAAACCACCACAGTGACTTATACATTTGTGTATATAAATAAATATACAGTGGAAACTCAAAAGTACTTTTTAGAGCAGTCTGAGGTGACACTTTGAAGGCTGGTGTCTATGTGGTGCTCCTTAATTCCTGGGGCTGACTCTGAGTATCTACATCTGGCTTAATGGCTTTTGGTTATTTGTTAGTTTAGTTTGTATGTGTGGTATATGTGTGTGCCATGTTTGTATGGACATGTGTGTGTTGAGGCCAGAGGCTGACAATGGGTGTCTTCCTCAGTCACTATCTACTTTACTTGGTGAGACAGGGCCTTACTGAACCTGGAGCTCACTGATTCTGATCATCAAGGCTCCCCAGTGCCAGGTATAGGAGCACACTTCTGAATTCAGGATCTGAACTCGGGTCTTTGCCTTGGACTAGCAAAGGCTCTGCCCCTGAGTCATCTCCTCAGCCCCTTGGTTATTTAGTTTATGGGCAGGATCTTGGTAAGCTGTTCAGGCTGACCTTGACCTCCTGGATTCAGGTGGTCCTTCTGCCTTAGCCTCCCAGGTAGCTGAGATGACAGATATAAGCCTATAAGTGCTGCACTGGACTTCAATAATTTCATGTGTCAAAAAGAAATAAGGGAGAATGGCAAGGTGTTCCCCAAGAAAGCTGCTAATTTAACTACATGTGTGCTCACACTTGGTACCAGAGGGTCCTACTCCAATTCCTGTCTGTTGCTGTTGGAGTCTGACAAAAGACCCTCACTCACAAAGACCACAGAGACTGACATTGCTGTAAACCACAAGAGGATTTTTTTTTTTTTTTCGAGACAGGGTTTCTCTGTGTAGCCCTGGCTGTCCTGGAACTCACTCTGTAGTCCAGGCTGGCCTCGAACTCAGAGATCCACCTGCCTCTGCCTCCGAAGTGCTGGGATTAAAGGCATGTACCACCACTGCCCGGCACATAAGAGGATCTTTATTGATCCAAAACATTGGGGACCCCCCTCTCAGCACGCAGGCAAGAGGAGAGATCCTGGATGAACAAAGAACACACTTTTTATACCTTGTAAGGGGCAGATTTAGGCAGCAGGGCTAGCTGGCTTATTCTCATTGGCGTAGCAAGTAACCCTTTCAGGCACTGGTTGGTTTGCATAGGGTAACTACCTTTGTCCTAGTCCCTCACTCTGCCTGCCTTTATGGTTTTTCTCAGAATTTAGTGGGAGGCAGGGCAGGAGAATTTTTCTGAGAACTGTTATTTTTGTTATGGTTATTTTTCTGAGAATAGCTAATCTTGTTTTGGCAGCTGTAGACTTGGTCTGGTCATTTTGACCACTAAAACTATATGGTTTGGAAAGTCCCTTCAGAGTTGGGGAAAGGACTAAGTGGTCTTGAATTTATTGTGGATTTTACATTGCCTACCTGCCTTTGATCTTAAGGCACTTCTGAAACCTCTCTGGGACATGGCTCCCTTGACTATGAGTTTGCACCACAGCCAACCTCAAAAAGATCTATCCTTCAAGGTCACACAAAGCCGACTTTACAAATGAAGACATGAATGTGTGCCTCGATCTTCTGCCTTTCCACGATCCCACCCCTGACATTTTTCCTCTGTGTGTGAGACATTCCCGTGCACACCCAGAACAGTGGCAGGCTCACTGTTAACGAGTGTCCAAGTATCCGAGTCTCCAGAGTATATGAGTATCTGCTCTTCTAGTCACCCTGGCCTCCCGGAGCACAGCTGGGGGTGGGAGGTGGGAAACAGCAGAGGTTGTTGGATGTGTTTGGCGGTCACTTTCCTCCTGTGCCTCTGTGAAGGGGCTGCATTCACATTCCAGTGCTGACTCTAAGTAAATCCGACTGGAGGTTAGGTGCCTTGTACGAGATAACGGGTCAGAGGCAGAGTGTTTGCAACCTCAGCTTCAGGAACTGCTGTGGCAGATTTAATTAACAAAATAATTAATTAATTCAGATTTTCCAGTTTATTTATTTATTTATTTATTTATTTATTTTATTATTATTTTTTTAAAGATTTATTTATTTATTATATGTAAGTACACTGTAGCTGTCTTCAGACACTCCAGAAGAGGGCGCCAGATCTCACTACGGATGGTTGTGAGCCACCATGTGTTGCTGGGATTTGAACTCTGGACCTTCGGAAGAGCAGTCGGGTGCTCTTACCCACTGAGCCATCTCACCAGCCCTATTTATTTATTTTTAAGACAGGATTTCTTCATGTAGCCCTGGTTTTCCTGGAACTCCAGCTGTGGACCAGGCTGGCCTTGAACTCACAGAGATCCTTTTGCCTCTGTCTCCCAAGTGCTGGGATTAAAGGTATACAACACCACTGATCAGCAGATTTCTCCTTTTTTAGATGGAGTCTAGGCTGAGCTGGAACTTGCTTGTAGATGAGGCTGGACTGGAACTTGTGTCAAGCATAACATGTGCCAGTTAGAGGAGCATGCCACTGAGTTTGGCTCTTTACATAGGTGCTGGGATTTGAACTCAAGTTTTCACCCTTGACTAGCAAACACTTTGTCCCTGTACCATCTCCCCAGCCCCTTCATTATGTAGTTTTAGTTTTAGAGTGTTTGCAACCTCTAAGTGTTTGTGGGAGTGTCTCACAAACACATAGACAAAAGCCAGGGGTAGGATCGTGGAGAGGTGAAAGGTGGAGGTGTTTGAGGGACTCTCTCTCTCTCTCTCTCTTTCACACACACACACACACACACACACACACACACACACACACACACACACACACACACACAGGCCAGGGGTAGGGTTGTAGAGAGATGGAGGTTTGTAAAGTCAGCTTTGTCTAAACCTGAAGGACATACCTCTCTACAGTTGGCAGTAGTCAACCTCTGCCTCCTGAGTGCTGTGAGTACAGGCATGACTCACCACACCCAGGTCTATGGAAAGCCTTAGATTAATGCCTCCAGCAAATAATTAGAACCAATTTCTAGACTCCCTTATTGTTTTCTGTGTTTGTGTCCATGAATTCCAGAACCTTCTAACAAACAGACAACATTGCAAAACATGCCAAATAAGGAGATGTTTTGTACATGCTGTGTGTGTGAATGTGTGTGTGTGTGTGTGTGTGTGTGTGTGTGTTGATCTTACAAACCTATCTATTTTAGTTTGGGAACTTTCAGTTTTCTAATTTGTCAGCTGCAGATAACCCCAATGGGGACTATAAATGTAACTGAATTACAGTGAGGAGCCTGCTCTCTAGGCTGGATAAAATTTTCTTGGTGATTTTCTGCCTAGGAGAAATCCTTTTTAATATCTCAGAATAAAATTCCTGAGGTTTGAGAGAAGCAGAAGAAGGCATGACTCAACTCTACTGTTCAGGTAAAAACATACACATTTGTATATGGTAGGGTCTCATTTTGTAGCCCAGACTTACTTTTAGTGAGTAACTTTTAGTGATCCTCCTGCCTTAGTGCTAGGATTACAGATGAGCGTCATCATACAATGCTGAACTTCAGCCACTAACCCTAGGACAGACAAGCAGATATTCATGCTGTCAAATGTCACATACCTTATGTCTGCTCAGTGTCCTGCTGTGTCTATAAGGTCAGCACCCCCCCTCGCCCCCCACCGGCTGATCCCTGGTTTTGCAGATGAATGTAGTGAATAGCTAAAAATAACAATCATGGCCAGGGAAGCTGAGCAGCTAAGCTGCACAGAGAACATGAACACACACCTATGTGGCTCCAAGTCCCTACTTGGCAGTAGTGAGCCTCTCTCAAGGACACCCAGCATTACCTAGTTCAGTGATAATCTTTGCTTTTTTCTGAACTGAAAACAAGTGATCAGCCCTGAGTAGCACAAGTCCTAATGGTGTCTGGGGAACCTGTTGTAGGTGGGGGCTTGCTGGTACTTTTAAATCCTGAATCCAACATGGGTCTTTAAATTTACCTTCTCTGTAAAAACTAAATAAATGTGCTAGTCTCAGGAGACTATGGGACCTCATGAGGTCACCCATATAAAACACTAAGTGGAGCTATGAGTGAATATAAATCTCACATGGTCTCATATAGTACTATAACACCATGTATGTACACACACCTGTGCACAGATACACAGTATTCCAGCCTAAACATGAACCAAATTCCAAAAGTCTGCTTTACATTCCACACTTAGAAAGTATCTACTTACATACAGAATGTCAGGGGCTGGGGATGGTCTAGCATGCAGGAAGTACTTCAATGACTATCAGCTCGACGTACACCAGGGGCTGCGGCATCAGTCTATGATCCCAGCACTAAGGAAGTGAAGGCAGGGGAATCAGAAGTTCATAGAGAGAGTCTGAGGCTAGCCTGGGCTATAGATCCTGTCTTAGACATTTGTCCTGTGTTTCCTCCATGTGGGTGTACCATGGCTATCTTAAATCAGAGCATGTGTGTTCATACCTCATAGGGAGAGACTTTGGCTCACAGAGCTCTGGAGCCTCATGGACTGCCAGTCCTGAGGTTATGTGATAGAAAGAGTTAACCTGGGTGGCGCTCTTCACTGGAGTGGCTGCCTTTGAGTCTTGCTTGGTGCACCAGTAATACCCAGTAAACCCTTGGTCCACAAAATTGTAACTGGATGGAATCCTTTCTTTGGTCTCTGTGGATCATTTCCATCTAGGGTCAATAGTCTCCCTAGGTAATGCCATAGAGCAACATTCGACTATATAACCACAACTGCTACTATTTTTCAGGTAGATGCCAGTGCTTGAACGCAGGGCCTGATGCACACTTGGCATATGCTTTGTCATTTTGTCATGCTCTGGCCTATCCCTAACCACTATGACTTCATAGCTACAGACACTGGCCTGGATTGTAGCCTAGCAGCCACAAGCAGGATGGAGATGAGGTGCCAGCCACCACACCATAGGGCTTTCTCCTCAGGAGCCCCTCAGCTGCCTTAAACTTCTGGACCATAGGTTTCCTGCTTCCAAAATTTAATTACTCTCCTGCAGCAGTAATTAAATTTTCAGCCCCACTGGCAGTTTCCCAAACTTAAAAAAAAAATATCCCCTCTTTCCTGCCTCTCTCCTATCACCCTGCATCCTCACTTACTGGCTCAGGAAATAGCAATTAATTTACAATTTTGTGTGTATGCCCTGAAGCCCCTGACCTTCCCAGAACTGTTTATGTTTGTAAAGGATAGAATCTAGAATTTCAGAGCAATTCTGAAATCTGTATCAGTGGGCTGTTAATCTTGACTTTTTTTTTTTTTGAGTCAGGGTTTCTCTGTATAGCCTTGGCTGTCCTAACACTTACAGTCCAGACTGGCCTCCGATTCAGAGATCTGCCTACCTCTGGCTCCAAAGTGATGGAATTAAAGGCATGTTCTTCTTTTTTTTTTTTTTTTTTTTCACCCAGGAGTTTCAATCTACTTTTGTTTGGTTTTTGTTTTGTGCTTTTGATTAAACTTTTTTTTAATTTTTAATATTTTTTATTACATATTTTCCTCAATTACATTTCCAATGCTATCCCAAAAGTCCCCCATACCCCCCCCCCACTTGCCTACCCACCCATTCCCATTCTTTTGGCCCTGGCATTCCCCTATATTGGGGCATATAAAGTTTGCAAGTCCAATGGGCCTCTCTTTCCAGTGATGGCCGACTAGGCCATCTTTCGATACATATGCAGCTAGAGTCAAGAGCTCCGGGGTACTGGTTAGTTCATCATGTTGTTCCAACTATAGGGTTGCAGATCCCTTTAGCTCCTTGGGTACTTTCTCTAGCTTCTCCATTGGGAGCCCTGTGATACAGGCATGTTCTTCTATGCCCAACAATCTTACAGCATCCTTTCCGGTTGATGTATTTTGGGGCTGGCTACTCATGTCTAGAAGTTCATCTAGACCATTTCTTCATCAACTCTTTCCCCTTTCTAGCCTGGAAGTCATGAAATCCTCCTGCCTCAGCCTCCAAGGACAGAGGGTATAAGCATGAAGTTCCATGTCTCTTTTGTGCAGAACTGGAGAGGAACCAGTGGGTTCTTGCCAGCTAGGCAAACACTCCACCAAACATCCCCGGCTGTTTTTCATTCCTTGTAAGAGGCACATGAAGTGGATTAATGGGTAAAGGACACTTGCTGCTAAGCATGATGATCTAAGTTGTACTCCTGGAAAGCATGAAGGGAGATGGAAGGAGAAAACCAAGTTTCAGAAGTTGTTCTTTGATGTGATCACCCCCTGTCCTCCACTACCATGTTATTAAAAAAAAAAGTCCCGGAATATTTGTAAAATTAAGACAGAGGTGTTGCAGGATATTTGATCACATTGTGAACACCAAGGTTGTGAACTGGAAAAGCCTTGTTGTGGTGTAATTCAGTCCTAGCACATTGCTTTAACCCAAGAGCTTTCTGTAGACAAGAGTAAAATAAAGTCAGCGATGGTTTAAGAGGTGGAACAAGCAACCAGCTGACACGGAGTGAAGATAAGAAAACCCAGGAAAGAGGAAAGAGGGCCTTGGAGTTGACCGGTATTTAAGACAGGGTGGAGAAGGACAAGGGCTTTTTCCTTCTAGGACATCTGTGGAGTAGGAAGGTCAGCTGGGCGCTTTCTCTGCTTCTCTGAGCTCACAGGCTTTCAACACAGCATCTGGTTCCTGAGTCTTCACTTGGTAAAGTGAACATTTGGGATTTTGTTTTGAAAATCAACACAGAGGAACTCTTAAACACAAGAAGCTTGTGGAGCCTCTGATAAGTCATGCTTGTTGGGAGACAGAGTCTGGGTCATCCATGCATCTGTGGGATATGAAGAGGGCACTCAATTCAGTGGCAGGAGGTGAGGCTCTGATGACTGATGACTAAGGGACACAGACCGTCCCAGCCCTAAACTGGGACACCAACTCTGAAAAGTACAAACAAAATCTGGGGATAACAGAATGAATAATTAAACTGGGAGGTCTGCCAAGGTCTTGCAAGCTGGCAGAGCTCTGAGGAAGACTGGGAGAGGAAGTTCAAGGAGCTGAGAAAAGACAGTTGGCATTTCTACATCTCTCTCTGTCAGGACTTGACAGAGATGAATAACATGCTTGCCAGGGTCAGGTAGGCCCTGGGGATGGGGGACCAGAGCCATGAATAGCACCTGCTTTCTGCTCAGCTTCAGATCCACATTCCTACCATTCCTGTGTCTCTCTGTGGCCATTGCCTCCCAGAAACGCCTCTCTGTACCCAAGGTCATGTAACTTGTATCAGTATGTCTCTCATTTTTCAATCCAACAGTTTCAGAGATCTTTGTTTATACCGATACACACAAATATACTCAGATAAATGCAAATGGACGCTAGTGATTATCACAACATGAAACGTATAGAATTGAGAAGGTCCAGTAAGCTGGGTATGAACACATCTTCAATCCCAGCACTCAGGAGACCTCCAGGATCCTTTTGTCTAGACCTTCCTAATACAGAGATTACAGATGTATACCCCAACATCTGACTTTTTATGTGGGTTCTGGGGATCCAAACTTAGGTTCTCATGCCTTACCCACTGAGCTGTTTCCCCAGCCTCCATGCTAATTCTTAAAACATTCTAGAATGAACCTCTGCAAAGAGGGCTGGGGACCAATGCTGACCACTGTCCCCCATCATCCATGACAATGTTTGTCCCAACAGTCTTTCTTCATTGTCCATCTTCCTTTTTGAGAGTGACTCCCACCTTATCTCATAATAAACTCTACCTAGCGTCTACACTGGAAAAAAAAAATGAGGGTGTGGTCTTACATGTCTGTAGTCTGAGAACTTGAGAGGAAGAGACGGGAGGACTGTTTTAAGTTTGAGGCTCCCCTGCTATACGAGTTCCAGGCCAGTCAGAACTATATGGTGAGACACTGTCTCAAACAAACAAAACAAGTAAAAAGAGAGAAGGAAGAGAAAAAGAAGAGAAGAGTGCTTACTCATCCAAACCTGTTGCTTGTGACTGAGCAATGGCAAGCAACGCAGGCTTCAGCTTTTGGCAGCACACATTGTCCAGATCTCTTGGAGCCTAATTACACTGCTCAGCAGTTTCGCTCTGTATTGGCAAAGTGATTTTTCGGTTGGATACTACTCAGTGCAGAGCATATAGGGGATTGCCTTGTGGGAATTCATGGGCATTTCTTACTGGAAACAGAAAATATTAAAGAGCTCAAGAGTAGCAAAGTGAATCTAAAATCACACAGGGGCTGGGGCCACCCTGCAGGCTGATACCTATGTGCACCAGCTGCTGAGTTTTATAAGGATTTAGTGTTTTCCTATTTTCTCAGGAGAGCAAAATGAAGGTGCTCAGAAGGAAATAAAATTTTAATCTATGCTAATGTAAAACTATGTGCCTGGTATTCTTATTTGATTAAAAAGCTATTTGTAATAGGTGTTTTGTGGGGATGTTCTCAAGATTAGAGGTGAAATGTACTGAAAGGGCTTTATAAATGAAGATACGGTTGTTGTAATATGACTCTCCCTGTGAGCAGAGTAGGGACCAGAAGCACCATCTGGTACCTTATAGCATCTTATTAAGATGAAGACCTCAGGTCTCACCTCTGGATGCTGAGCACAGGCACAGGCTTAGTGACGGGTGCTGAGAAGAGTACGAGGAAGCTTCAGAGTGTTTTGTTGAACGAATTAAAGTGAAGTTGGAAGGGCGACAGCCAGGATGAAGTAGGTAAGAAGATTTTAGACTGCAGTGGGGTGGGGCTGCAGGACAGTTCTGAGGGTTTGGAAAGCAGGGTATAGCTTGATCTACACAGACATGTCCAGGGTCATAATATGAGGTGAGATAGGATGGTAACTTAGTGGCAGATCATATATACTTCTGGTTTGGACCAAATTATATAATAAGCCTATATTGTGGAAGGCTTGGGGGAAGAAAACTGACATGTTATAGGAACTTTCTGTGTTGAGTAATGATGTCTGTTGTAGCAGTCAAATCTATCGAAACATGTCTTTAGGGAGGTAGACGCCTGGAGACAGCAAGAATGACAAAGCAGGTGCAGAGGCTAGGACTAGGGCTGGGTCAGCTCAGCTGGGAGACGGTGGTGCTTGTCTAGCATGCATGAGACCCTGGGCTTGATCCCTGGTACTGCATAAAGCAGACACTCCTGTCATCCCAACACTTAGGAGGTGGATTAAAGGCTGGAGGATTAGGAGTTCAAGGTCATTTTTCTCACACACAACAGGTTCAATGCTAGTTAGCCTGGGTTACATGAAACCCTTCTTTTGTGAAAGAAGAGGAGGAAGAAACAACAAGAATGAAAAGGAAGTGGGGGTGAGGGGACTGAATGAGGGAGACTCTGGGGCTGGGTAGCTTAGGAAGAGAAAGGCTCAGAGGGGATGTGGAGGACCAGGCTGCAGCCTGAGTAACTAACTGCCCAGAGCAGAGACAGAAACAAAGCAGAGCTGTGAACACTCTCAGATCTCTGGATTATTTCCTGAAGTCTTGTGGCTCTGCCCTGTTATCAACTCCCTTACACACTCTGAACACTTAGCCAATCAACCCCTGCTTGGATCATTTTCTCCTGCCGTTGCCAAGACAGCAGGGAGGTCCATTGAGAGCAGTGGCAGGGCCTTCCTCTTAAAGGAGAATGCCAGATACTTTCAAAGGAACTGGGTCCTAATTTTTTGGTCATCTTTTCTCTCTTTGCATTCTCATGGCAACAGAGAACACCCAGCTGGATTCTGCCTACAGCTCTGAGATTTAAGGTTTATAGAGCTGCTGGGTGGGCAGATTTTGAAGCAGCCCGTGGTTTTTGTGTTCTTTTTCTTTCTTGGCCCCTGCACAGCTAGTTAAGCAGAGGAAGTAGGATCACATTATTCAGCTACTCAAGGGCTAAGTTAGACCATTTCTAAGCTGTCTTCATATGCATATATACACGTCACTGAATGGTGTTTATACAATAGCTCATTTGAGAGACTAGTGCTGGGCTGATTCAGCACTCAGGATGGTGCACAGGATGGTAGGTAAGGTGTGACATCTTATCTACCACAGAGGCCATGCACCACTCCAGAGAGGAGCTGCTTTCCTGTCAGTGCGAAGTCATGGCAGGGAGAAGCATAAAACAGAGATACCTTTTCTGCAAATGAAAGCGACTTCAAACATTTCTCTCATTACCAGTTTAGTTCAGGCTACAAATGAGGTAGGCAGGTCAAGAACTCACAGGGAAACACACCCTAGGTTGACATGCATTTAGTAGCAGGAGTTTTGCCTGTATCTGAGAGCACATACCTCCTTGGTGATACAATTATGCTTTACTTCTTCCAGAATGTGGGCGTTTTGCCCCAGGCATGATCAAAGCAGAGACAATGGCACATGATTCCTGGAGCTTTCAATGTAAGAAAGACAGGAGGGTGCTCTGGGCACCATTTAATTTGCTCAGGCTGCCATGACAGAACACTCTAGCTTGCCTGTTGAGCAACAAAACTTTATTTTTTAACAGTTCTAGGGAGTTGAAGTCTGAGATCAGAATGCTAGTGTGGTTGGGTCCTGATGGTGTGTCTTCTAAGCTTGCAGGTAGCTGCCTCCCTTTGCACTTCAGCACAGTGTGTTTTATGACACAGCTATCCCTTTTTCTTGTAATTCAAAGCACACTCTAGGCAGGTATTGGCTACCACAGACTTCAAAGGTCATGAGGCTCATCTCCAAACAGAGTGGTTACCTTTGACAATCATCAGAGAACTGATGCCTACTTTTGGCATAGCTGGTATAATGGGTTGATCAGCATCTCCTAAAGAGACATGCTGTAGTCTTAACTTTGGTATCTGTAAATGTGATCTTATTTGGAACATATATGCATATGTGCAGTAATTAATTCAACATAGCTAGTTTCCTTAGAAGGGGAGACACATGATCAGGGCCTGGGAGGTGGCTGAGTGAGTACAGGAAACACTTGCTGTGCAAGCACATGCTCTTCAGTTTGAGACCTAGAACCCCGTGTGAAAAATTTATGCCTGGTGTGCACCTATAATCTCAGTGCTAGGAGGCGATGACAGGCAGATTACTAGGGCGCACTGGCTAGCCAGCCTAGCCTACCTGAGGAATTATAGGCCAGTGAGAAAACCCTGCCTCAAGAAAAAAAAAAAGGTGGATGGAATCTGAGGAATGATACCTAAGGTTGATCCAAATGTGGCCTCTATATGCATGTACATACATGTGCATGGACATCTACAGAGAGAGAGGGGGGGGGAAGGAGGTAGGAGGAGAATCCCACAGAAAATGTAGATGATGCAGGCAGAGATGAGAGTGAGTGATACATGCCCAAGCCAAGGCATACAGGAGTGTAGCAGCTCCTGGTACTGGGTGAAAGGCACAGAACAGAACCCCCTACAGTCTTTAGAGAACACAGCCCCATCTACACTTGACACTGGCTTCTTGAATGATGGAAGTATATGTATTAAGCCATTCCATTTGTGGTAATTTCTTTTGGCCCATTCACTAGAAAAAAAGGCATTGGCCAGTGCAGTGGTTCTCAACCTGTATGTTGTGACGCCTTTTGGGGTTGAATGACTCTTTCACAGGGATCACCTAAGACCTTCAGAAAACATTACAATTCATTAACATTACAATTACAATAACAGTAGCAAAATTACAGTTCTGAAGTAGCAATGAAAAGAATGTCATGGTTTGGGGTCACCACAGCACCAGGAACTGTATTAAAGGGTCATATCGTTAGGAAGGTTGAGGTCCATTGGGCTAGTGAAACAACAGGGGAAACAGATGGGAACATTGCTTCTTCAGAGTCTCGTTTCTATCCCTCTCGGAAGGGGATTTATCATTACAGTTGTGCATTGTGGAGTTTCGGTAGCCGTGTTGAAAGTGATGAGGCGAGGCCTGAGGACCAAGGCCAGGGTGCAGGGCCTGCTGGGGCAGAAGGCATAGGTTCATGAGGATTCCACAGATTTGCTGATGAGTCTCAGCTACAAAATGAGATAACACAACTTGCTCATTCTAAGCTGTCTAGGTACGTTTGTGTTCTACTGGCTGCCCACATCTATTTTATTTTTGGATTATTATTATTATTATTATTTTTGAGACAGGGCCTAACCCTGTAGCTTAGGATGACTTTGGATGTTTTATCCTTTCTCACAAGCCTTCCAAGTGAGGGGAAAACAGGCACAATCATAGCACAAAAACATCTTTGATAATCTTCAGGGCTAGTGGTGTCTAGAGGAAATTGCTGAAGTCTGGAAATCTTTTTCCTATCAGTGACTGGAGCGGCCATCAGTCCCAGTAAGTCCTATGCAGAGTAGACAGTCCATGGAAAGGCACACTGTGTACTGGGCAGCTTCAGGTTTCTGTAACGCTTCCTCCTGGTAGAGTGAACAGGACATTTGGGCTCTGGGGTTATCCTGGCTTCCCCGGTTTCCTCTCTCAGAAGTACACACAGCTCATATTCCTCTTCTATCTATACTCTGGATTTCAGTTTAGACTCCATGGCTTTGGAAAACATCTACTTGATCCAAAAGTCGAGGTCAGGGGTGCTCGAATGGCTTTCTGGACATCTTGCATTTCTGCATCTAGCATTTGTACTACAATCGCCTGATCACTGGTGGCAGACTAGAGTCTAGGGCAGCAGTTCTCAACTGTGGGTTGGGACCCCTTTGGTGGGGGTCACATATCAGATGTCCTGCATATCAGATGTTTATATTAGGATTCACAACAGTGGCAACACTACTTTGAAGTAGCAATGAATTAATTTTATGGTTGGGGGCGTGGCAAGATGAGGATCTGTATTAAAGGGTCACAGCACTAGAAATGTTTGGGAACCGCTGCTCTAGGGCCAGATCCTGTGAACAACTTGTTTACTGTTTGTATTAGTTATTTTCTGTTGCTCTGACAAAACACCTGGCAAAGGCAATATCAAGGACGTGTTAATTGGCTCACAGTTTGAGCATGGCATCCTTGCTATGGCAAAAGAGGTGTGGAACCGCTGGCCACACTGTGCTTGCTGTCAGCAGAGATGAGTGCCCCTTCTCAGCCAACCTCCTCTTCCCTATTTTCCCTAGGGCTATGGCCACATTTAGGGTGGGTCTTCCCACCTCAGTTAACACAATGTGGAAACTCCCTCACACGCATGTTTGTTTCTAGGTGTTCTAGGTCCCGTTGACTTGACATCATTATTAATCATCACTCACACTGTTAAAGCATGGCCAATATAATAAATGTACATTAAGTAAATGATGCTAAAGTGCAGGGCATTGTCAACAGCCTGTAGTGGGGTCTTTGTTGCTTTGGTCCAGACTTCAAAAACAGACCGACTGACAGACAATCGAAATGGGCAGGGCATTGGTAACATGCATGGAAGAAAAGATATCTTGCTTCTAGTTCTGGGTCCCATTTGGGAGCTCCCATCCTCTTTATTTGTCTTCTGTTTCTCTCTCTAGTTCCCCTGAATATTGCTTTAGGTTTAGGATTATTTGCTCCCTTGCATGCAGGAAAAAAAAAAAAAAGATAAAGAATTACCTAAGAGTGGTCAACTAATCTAATTCTTCTCCTGTGGAAAACCCACAACATTTTAAGTCCCAGTAAAGACCAAGTGAATTAATACATCTCTAGAAAGTTCCTTTGGCATCACAGTCAAGAACTTTAGAGGCTAACATTTAGGGTGCAAGTGGGGTTTCCAGTAGGTAGGTGTTTTCCTTCTTAAGTTTCCGTTTCCACAATGATGCTGGATAGTCACCCTATCTTTGATATTAGAAAATATTTCTTAGTAATATTGATGTGGCATTGACTAAGGTCATTTATTCCTTAAGCCTAATTATGCATATGCTGATTTTCTCCCAGGATACATTATGCAATGCTCTATCATAGAAGGTCATAAGTATTTTTCTACAGTGAAGGTTATTTTGAAGGTTATTTATTCGTTCAACATTCAGGTGATTTCTATCGGAGCACCAAATGTGTTAAGCATGAAGCCCTGCCCTAGGAGAACCTATAGTTCAGGAGAGGTGAACATCTACTAATAAGTACCCAAACTAGCTTTAAGTGTTAGAAATAAAATCAAGAGATTGTTGGGGTAGAGAATGAAGTGAACATTGAAGTGAGAATTAAGAGGAGAAAGAGGGGCTGGAGAGATGGCTCAGTGAAGAGCACTTTCTGCTCTTCCGGGAGACCCAATTCAGATTCCTGGTGCCCATTCACAGCTGTCTATAACTTCAGCTGCATGGGATCCTAAGCCTCTGGCTTCCAAGAGCACCTGCTCTTACATACATGCACACACCAGCAAACATAGAGACAGACAGACACACACCCAATAATCTTAAAAAAAAATTGCAGCTAGATAAGCCGGCAGTGGTGGGGCACACCTTTGATCCCAGCACTAGGGAGGCAGAGGCAAGTGGGGCTAGCCTGGACTACCTATCGAAAGAGTTCCAGGGCAGTATGGGCTACACAGAGAAACCCTGTTTCGAAAACAAAACAAAACAAAATAAAATTGCAATTTGTAAAAAGGAGAGAAGAGAAATAATTCAGGCCTCGCAAATGGGGTCATAGTCACCTTATGCATGTTAAAAATAGACTCCAATCTCTTCCACTGCAGGATAGATGCATAGGCTAAAACGCCAGGGCTGCCAGCACTAAGGATGGCTGACAAGAGGGCGGAGCGTGCGTGTCCCCGATTGGCCAACTGTAGAGTGACGTCACGAGGCAGCGCCTCTGGGCTCCCGGCAGCTCCTGGGTGGGGAGCGGCGCTGGCGGCGACCGGCAGCTCCGCACTGGGCACCCAGGCGCACGCTGGGGCTGGTGGGGACCGAGCGTCTCGTGGCCGAGCATGGCAGGCTCGCTGCCTCCCTGCGTGGTTGACTGCGGCACCGGGTAAGAGCCGCGCCCCACGCGCCCACTCACGCTTCGCTGGGCATCCTGGAGCCATTTCCCCGCGGGGTCAGACGGCAGGAGGAGCGCGGAGGGATGGTGCACGGAGGAGGGATGGTGTGCTGAGGGACAGAGCTCAGTCTGAGGGGTTGGGGAGTTTGAGGGATAGAGCTCAGGTGGGGTGGGGAGCTGGGGGACGGAGCTCAATCTGAGGGCTTAGAGAGTTAAGGGATGTGGCTCTGAGAAGATGGGGTGCTGAGGGCATGAGGCTGCGGGGTTACCGGGTGGGCTGCACCTTGCGGGGATGTTGCTGCTGATGCTTTCTCTGCAGGGCTTGCACCTAAGAGCTCAGAGTAGTTCCTCCCCCCCACCCCCCATGGTGCTTGTCACCTGTCCTCATCCTGTGCATTCACGCGCGTGTCACCTTTCCCTACTGATGTACCAACCACCTACTCGTGGAGATGTTTACACGTGCCATGTCAACTTGACACCCAGTCCCCCTTCCCACTCACTCTGCTCTTTTCCACTCTGAAATGGCACAGCCTAGCCCAGCTCCTGCTTTGGTTTGCATACACTTATCTATGCTCTGAAAACACACACACACACACACACACACACACACACACACACACACACACACATTTAAAAAAGACTAACATTTTGAAAAAACAGCCCTCTCCTTTTTGGGGAGGTAGATAACTCTTTTCTTTTTTGAAGATGTTAATTTTTCAGAAGAGACCTTAAGAATGGCTTATGCTGTCAGGCTTAGCTAATTTTAGGAAGGTGGCAGCCAAACCTCCAACCTGGGAGTCTGGGAGTACCTGCTGGCATTGCTGACAAAGTACTTCATAAATAGCTTGCAAATAAATTTAGCCTCTTAAAATGTTTTTCAAGGGATGGTAGTCCTTTGTCACCAAATAGTTTGTGGCATGTTCTCTTGCAATTCTTTCCTGTAGAAAAATATACTTGGTTTGGTTTCCTTGACAACCGTGTGGGAGTGTCTTCTAATTTGCTACAGTCCATCTCCTACTGATGTGTCTTTCCTTTTGTTGCTCCGGAACCAGCAGATTTGGAAACTTGTTCTATTTCTGCTAAGTTTTCTTTTGGAAATAAACGTTATAGAGAAGTTTTGTTGCCCTGTATTTGAGAAGTTGCTGACTTCCCCAGACTTGCTCAAATCAGTATGGCTCTTGTAGACCATTCCCCATGTGTTGGCTCCCCTTACGGTCTCACTCTATCTGGCACTCCCTTCAGTCTGGAAGGGTCAGCAATGAGGGCAATATGTAAACATTGTTTTTATGTTAATGTCTGCATGTGAGAATTTTGGCTTTGTGTTGCCTAAACTGCGCTGAAGCTCTGCGCAGTGGTAACAGTCGAGCAGCACTCCCTGGGTCTTCTGTGCTGTATTTCTTATTAGTAAGCTGAGATCTTATTCATTGTTCTTGCTATAAAGATCTAAAGAGTGCTCAGTCTTGACCTTTTGGGGTCAGTGGCTGATGTCACCTTCACCTTCAGTAGATCATCATGGCCCAAAGCTGTGCTTCAGGCTGTCATCTTTAGGCTGTCAAAGGCTCTGGACTCAGTGACAGGGACCTGGGGCTTCCTGTGGGTGTTTTCTGCCACTGAAGCCCCTGTGGCTATCACGAGTCCCCAGTGTTCAGTGTGTGAGCAGAAGATGACTGCATAGCCTAAGCGTTCCACCTTCCATGTATTAGTAATTCTTGTATTTCTTATTTTGTATCGAGTTTTACCTCAGAATAGAACTAAATGTAAAATGCAGCTAAAAATAACAAGGACTGAGGAACATAATAGACTTGGGAGATCTCATTTTAGACTGAGTTTTACCTTAGAATAGAACAGTGCAGCTAAAAATAGCCAGGATTGAGGAACAGAATAGACACGGGAGATCATGTGGGCACTACTGATGAGATGGGCAGATTTTTGTTTTGTTTTGTGTTGGTGGTGGTAGTGGATATAGAACCTGGGGATTTTGTGAAGTGAAGCCTCTACCACTGAATTGCACCCTGAGTTCCAGTCTTGTCTGTCAGTGTACCCTCTCTCTGCTTCCCTGTCTCGCTGTCTGTCTCTCTCTGATCCCCGCCCCCTCTTAAATAGAGTCTTCTTGTTGTTTAACCCAAGCTTGTACTGAACTTGGAGAAATCCTCCTGCCTCAGCCTCCTAAGCATTAGGATTGCAGTTGTGAGCCCGCATGCTCATCTGGCCTGTGTTTTGTAGTAAATACATTTCTTTTGTGACCTCAAATGTGATGAACCCTGAGACCAGATAAGTGAACACAAGTATGCTGGGGACAAGATAGAAACAGACAAAGGTATCTGTGAGACCCCACAATTAAGTTTCAGCTTTTTAAAGGATGAATAGGCTGCTGAGCTCCCAGAGAAAACGCCACCAGTCCAGTCTCACATCTCACCCAAATGTTTAAAGTAGTTTTACATAGTCAAACAGACTTTGAAGCAATTCTAAGTCCCTGAGAACTGGGAGGGGACAAACTCCAGGCTGCATCCCTCCAGTTTCAGCCGCTTTGCACACTGTGTCCTCTGGACTCCTTAATGTGCCGTTCCTACTTTTCTGAGCTGCTTAAAAGAAGGTTGTCGGCACCTCCCTCTTACATGTCAGTGTCTGCCTTCTGAGCGAGAGCAGGGCTTTACATGATCACAGACGAATTATTCAAATCAGAGATGTTAACATGGATACCACAGTGCTGTGCTGTCTGCCGGCTGCACTTGTGAGCAGTTTCGTTTCTTGTCTTTTTTTGGAGTCCAATCCTGTCTAGCATTGCCTCATTATATTTGGTGGTCCTGTTTTTAAGGGGATGGAGTGAGGTCCTGTTATGTAACCTATAGCATGTCCTCCCATGCCTGGTCGCTATGGTATTTATAGCTCATGTCTTCTGGAAGAGTTCCTTAGTCTTTTTTTTTTTTTTTTTTTGTCTTTCAAGATATATCCTTTTGATAGTCAGTTATATATAATGCCCCTCAATTTTGTCTGTCTGGTGTTGCTGGTAGATAGAGGTTGTGCAATTTTGTAAGGGTTGCCATAGAATGTTGCTCTTCTCTTGTGCATTCCATCAAAAAGCCTAGCACAGCATCCACCTCATTCCTTTAAAGGTGTGTTTGTTTGTTTGTTTGTTTGTGGAGACAGGGTTTTTCTGTGTTTTTCTTGTAGGTCTGAGGCCTCTCTCTCTCTCTCTCTCTCTGGGTGTCCAGACCCACTGCACACTGGGCTGGAAAGATGAAGCAGAGTCCAGATGGGGCAGGATCCTGGTTGGCTCAGAGCCAGTGGTGGGAGTTGGGAGAGAGAAGGCCTCCTTTCTTCAGGGATCCTAGTGCCATAACTCTCTTAGGCCAAGGCCTTCTCTGATGGTCTTCGATGAAACAGCTCTGAGACAATCTCAGCTTGTGCATATTTATTTGGAGTGGGCTTGTAACCATACACTTTATCCAGGAGAACCAAGGGTTATACAGTTTTGGGGAAGAGGATAAGAGTATCCAGGCAAAGGCCACAAAGGCTTAAGGTTCTGAGATGCCTCATCAACATGGGGAGGCGTTCCAGGAATCTTAGGTGCAGGGCTTCATGACAGTCCTCAGCTGTGGGATCCAGGATCCTCCAGTGAAGAGGAAGCTGGGTTAACAAAGGAAGACTACCATTTGCATCAAGCTCAGGGTGGTCTAGTAATGTCAGACTTTGACCTTAGGAGCGGGGTTTCTCTTGTGAGCGCCCGACTCGGCAGCAAGAATGATGCCACAACAGGATCCTTTCGCACACGTTTATTGGGAGAGCTTGATTGCAGAGGCGAAAAGACCCTGAGCCCAGAACTGGTGCTGCTTATATAGGCCTAGGAGAGGCGTGTCTCACACCCGGATTGGTTATGCATTCTACCTCATTTGCATGTCTCACATCTGATTGGTTATACTCTCAGTACTTCACAGAACCTCATTATCATACCTCATTTACATGTCTTTCATCCGATTGGTATACTCTAAGTACCTCACAGAACCTCATTATCATGCCTGGGCCAGGTAGTGACTTGGCAAAAAACTTTACTGCATATGTACACATTGGTTGTTTACCCAAACTTATGCATGGTGGCCAGCAGTAGCCAGCGCCACCTTGTAATAGCATATGTGGCTTCCCACAGGTTTCTCAACAGCCTTGGCTATTTGGCTGTCTTAGAACTCACTCTTTAGACCAGGCTGGCCCAGAACTCAGAGATCCTCCTGCCTCTGCCTCCCAAGTGCTCAGATTAAAGGTGTGTGACACCAAAGACCAACTTAAACATTTTTAAAATTAGTATGTATTAACTATACATAACCACCAGTTTTATGATGACATTTTCACATGTGTATAGAATGCATTTCAGGACTGAGGAGGTAGCTCAGCTATTAAAGGCTAGGCTCAGCACCAGAGAATCAAGAGTTGAGCTTCCAGAATGTGGCATGCCTCTCTGGTCCCCTTCTCACTCCCTCCTGCTAACTCCTTCGTCTTTCCAAATAGCCCCACTTCTCCGTGCATGCGTCTGTGGTGGTGGAGGGGGCAGTGAGTTCCATAAAGATTGAAGCACGGGCACCTTATTAGTGGCTACACCACTAAAGAAAGTGGCCCTCCCCACTAATTCTGTAGAAATCCTCAGAGGAGTGGGCTGCTGAACCCATCCCTTCCAGGAGAAGGCAACTGGTCCAGTTCTGTGTAGTTCTTGTGTAGGGAATCATAGGTGGTATGAGCTCAAGGGTATCACTGCTATGCCATGCCCAGAATTCAAAGACAGACTCAGCACCATTCCCTTCCCTGCTGGCTTACTCTTAATTTTTCTTTTTAAAAAAAGATTTATTTATTTATTTTTTGATGTAAGTACACTGTTGCTGTCTTCAGACACTAGAAAAGGGCATCAGATCTCATTCCAGATGGTTGTGAGCCACCATGTGGTTGCTGGGAATTGAACTCAGGTCCTCTGGAAAAGCAGTTAGTACCCTAAATCACCGAGCCAGCTCTCCAGCCCCCTATCCCCAACATTATGTCCACTTCTGTTTCTGACTTGTTCCCTGAGCTGTGGAGCGGGCAACATAGATTCCCAGTTGTGGTTGGTCATTTAGTAGTCATTTATTCTAAGAATTTGGACAGGGTCTGTCCAAGCGACTGGCGACCACTGTAACAAAAGAAACTTCTGTGGGCACCAGTGTCTGACACAGACAAGGCCTGTGATGTCTCCAGCAGGAAGGCCTTTGCTCTGGCGGATATCCAGCATGCTGTGATTGCCTGTATTGCAGAGTGAAGCTCAGGGGCCTTCCTGACCAACACATGGGGAGGTAGCTTACCCTGGCCCTCAGATTTTCATTCAGTAACTTAGGGCTCCTGGGATTAGCTTCATCTTCTCATGTGAGCTACCTTTGCTCAAACTCCTTTGAAATTATGTTTTTAATTTTAAAAAAGATTCGGTTCGGCCGGGCGTGGTGGCGCACGCCTTTAATCCCAGCACTTGGGAGGCAGAGGCAGGCGGATTTCTGAGTTCGAGGCCAGCCTGGTCTACAGAGTGAGTTCCAGGACAGCCAGGACTACACAGAGAAACCCTGTCTCGAAAAACCAAAAAAAAAAAAAAAAAAAAAAAAAGATTCGGTTCTTTTTATTATATGTGCAGGTGTTTTGTCTGCCTCTGTGTATGTGCACCATGTGTGTGCTGTGGCGATCAGAGGAGGGGGCTGGCCTCTCTGGAACCAGTTACAGATGCTTGTTAGCCTCCATGTGGCTGCTGAGAACTGAAGCCTGTTCCTCCAGCTAGTGCTCTTAACCAATGAGCTATTTCTCCATCCCCAACTTTTGTAAATTTTTTGAGACAGGATTTCATTATGTAGACCTTGCTGGTGTGGAACTCACTATATAGCCTGGCTTTCCCTGTAACTCATGAAGATCCACCTGACACTAGATCCCAGTGCTGAGATCATAAGGCAAATGCTGCCATACCCAGCTCATTTTAAAATTTATTTATCAAGTATTAGATTTTCTTAGGGCATTTTCATACATCATTAGTTCTAGTTGACCCTCTCCCTCCTCTCCTATGTTAGCCCTCTTCTCCTCCCTTATGTTAGCCCTCTCCTCCTCCCCTATGTTAGCCCTCTCCCTCCTCCCCTAGGTTAGCCCTCCCCTCCTTCCCTATGTTAGCTCTCTCCTATTCCCCTATGTTAGCCCTCCCCTCCTCCACTATGTTAGCCCTCTCCCTCCTCCCCTATGTTAGCCCTCCCCTCCTCCCCTATGTTAGCCCTTCCCTCCTCCCCTATGGTTGGCCCTCTCTCATCTCCCTTATCTCTCTACCTCTCTTTTCTTGATTAAACCTGTAAACATTCTTCTTCTGTGTGTGTATCACATGGGTTCTACTGCCCGCCTCATCAAACAATCTTTTCTCCTTTCTCATGGGTCCTATATACACTCCCACGTAATGCATATGTACAAATTAGAAGCTAGGACCTACATTGTAGAGCTCATGTGGTATTTGTCATTCTGTGCCTGGATTGCTCCACTTTATATAATATTTTTCAATCCCATACATTATAAAGCAATTTTTATTTTTCTTTATGGTTGACTAAAGTTCCATATGTATACCACCTTTCTTTGTCTATTCACTAGTTGATAGTTATCTAAGCTGTTTTTCTTAGCTTGTGAATACAGTGGCAATAAACATAAATGTGCAAGAATCCCCGTGATAAGATTCAGACTTCTTTGGGCACATAACCAGGGGTGGTATAGCTAGGTCATGGAAGTCTGTGAACCTCCACACTGATTTTATAGTGGCTGTGTAAGTTTATACTCCCACTAGTAATGAATAAGGGTTCTTTCCTCGCATCCTCGCTGACACTTGTTATCATGTTTTCTCATTAATAGCCATTCTAACTGGAGTGAGATGGACTCTCTTTTAGACCTTTAAATTTTATGTGTATGCATATATGTATGTGTAGTTTTACCTGCATATATGTATGTGTACCACATGTATGAAGTGTCTGTGGAGGCCAGAAGAGGGCTTTGGATCCCATGGAACTGGAGTTATAGATGATTGTGGGCCACCATGCGATTGCTGGGAACCAAACCTGGGTTCTCTTCGAGATGAGCAGGTGCTCTTACCTGCAGCATGATCGCTCTTGTTCTGTATGAATTTTAGTGTGGTACTGGAATGTGTTAGAGGTTGTGTTGACTTCCGAGATTGCTGTGACGTTTGTTCTTTCAGTGAGAGTAGGGGTCTTTCTCCATGTTCTGTTGTCTTCCTCAGTTTTTTTTCTCTTCATTGTTGAGGGCTAGGTGTATTCCCAGGATTTTATTATTATTAGTTTTGTGGTCATGATGAATGGAATTATTTCCCTGCTTTCATTCTCAGTAGGTTTGTCACTGGCCTATAGGAAAGCTGTTGATTTTTGTATGATAATTTTGCATTGTGCCACTTTGCTGAAAGCATTTATCAGCTCTGTGAGTTTTCTGATGGAGTCTTTAGGGTCTCAGAGACCCTTTTATTTCCTTCTCTTAGCATTCTAGCTAAGGCATCAAGCACTGTCTGCAGTAGGAGTGGAGAGAGTGGAACCCTTGTCTTGTCCCGGACCTTGGAGGAATTGATTTCATGAAGTGCCCCCTCTTAGCATGAGTTGGCTTTAAGTATGTTGGTATATGGTCTCTCCATTTTTGATATTTTTGTGTTTTTTATCATGAAGGGTATGATGGTTTGCATGTGCTGCCCAGGGAGTGGCACTTTTAGAAGATGTGGCCCTATTGGAGTAGGTGTGTCACGGTGGGTATGGGCTATAAGACCCTCATCCTAGTTGCCTAGTGAGTATTCTGCTAGCAGCCTTCAGATGCAGAACTCTCAGCTCCTCCTGCACCATGCCTGCTTGGACACTGCCATGCTCCCACCTTGATGAGAATGGACTGAACCTCTGAATGTGTAAGCCAGCCCCAATTAAATGTTGTCCTTATAAGAGTTGCCTTGGTCATGGTGTCTGTTCACAGCACTAAAACCCTAACTATAACAAAGGGATATTGTATTTTGTTCAAATCCTTTTCTGTCTTTGTTTAGGTACTTGTATAATTTCTGTCTGTAAGTCCAGTTTGTGATATACTTCTTGATTTATGTAAATTAAACCATTCATGCTGTGTCCAGAATAAAGCCAACACCGCTTGTCATTGTGAATTATTATTTTTTAAAATGTGATCTTGAATTCTGTTTGCAAGTATTTTATTGAAAAATGTTTTTATCTATGTTTATCAGGGAGATTGGTCTGTAATTTTTATGTTTGTTTGTTTGCTTTGTCTTTATCTGCTTTTGGTCTTAGAGTTCATAAAATGAATTTAGACATATTCTTTTTCTATTTTATAGAATAATTTGAGAAGGATTCATTTTAGATTTTTTTAAAGGTCTGGTAGAATTAGTGTATTTCTTTAGGCCTAGACTATTTTTGATTTTTTTTCTTTTTCTTTTGAAGACAGGGTTTCCAGGCTGTCCTGAGACTCACTTTGTAGAGCAGGCTGGCCTGGAATTCAAAGATCTGCCTCTGTATCTCAAGTGCTGGGATTAAAGGCGTGCGCCACCACAACCAGCTCCAACAGTGATATTTTTAATTACTACGCTTATCTTAGTGCTGATCATAGATCTTTTAAGATTATCTCATCTTGGTTTGACTCTGATTGTTCATCTGCACTAGAAGTTCAGCTGCTTTTTTTTTTTTTTTTTTTTTTAATTTTAGATTTTCTACTTTAGTGTAATACAAGTTTTTAAAGGTTTGTCCTTATGATTTTCCAAGTTTCACTGGTATCTGTTATTTTCGATTTCATCTCTAATTTTTATTAATTTGGATTTTTTTCTCTTTTTCCTTAGTCTGGCTAAGGATTTGTTGATCCTTTTTATATTTTAAAGAACCATTTTTAAAATCTTGTTGTATCAATTCTTTGTATAGTTTTTTTGTTTGTTATGTTTCTATTTCCATTAATTTCTGCCCTTTTTTTTTTTTAACATTTTAAAAGATAAAACAAAATCACATTTATTTATTTGGGATCTGTGCTTTCTGTGGTATGCACATGCACACCACGGCACGCACACCACAGCACTCGCACACCAAGGCATGTGCACACCACAGCACGCATATGGAGGTCAGAGGTGCACATGCACCATGGCATGCACACCACAGAACGCACCACGGCGCATACCAGGGCACATGCACACCACGGCACGCACACCACGGCATGCACACCACAGCACACATGTGAAAGTCAGAGGTGCACATGCACCATGGCACACACACCACAGAACGCACCACGGCGCATACCAGGGCACATGCACACCACGGCACGCACACCACAGCACGCACCATGGCGCACACCAGGGCACATGCACACTATTATGGCACGCACACCACGGCACGCGCACACCACAGAACGCATATGGAGGTCAGAGGAGAGTTTGTGGGATTCTGCCCTCTCCTTCTGTTGTGTGGTTCCAGGGGATCAAACTCGGGTGGCAAGACCTGCTGAGTCATCCCCGGCCCCTTCTGTTCTGACCT
Source organism: Mus caroli (assembly GCF_978045245.1). NCBI lineage: Eukaryota > Metazoa > Chordata > Mammalia > Rodentia > Muridae > Mus > Mus caroli. Next base: position 24,047,712 of record NW_028227259.1, read on the forward strand.
TAACTATTGCTTTACATCTGCTGCTTATGACCCTGACTTATTCCTGTTTTCCAAGGCTATATGGTACTCGATTAAGTTGTTTATTTGAGACCGCTCTGATTGAAGCGGAGGCCCTCATGGCTGTAGGCTTCCCGTCATGGTGGGTTTCATTGTGTTGCAGAGGTTGTTGGTATGCTGTTTTCATTTTCATTCAGCTCCAGAAATTTTAAAATTCTCTTCTTGATTGCTTCAGTAAACTGCTCATTATTAGACTTTGTCGTTTCGTCTCTGCAAATTGTGAGTTTTCTTTGGTTCCCCTTGCTGCTTGAAAGTCCTCTTTGCCCTAACCAATCACAAAGGCACCCATACCCCTAGAGGCAGAGCCAACCAATCAAGGAAAAGAAAGGAAAGTCACCCACTCCCACCCTCACAGCTTTAAATCAACTCTGTAAAGCACACACTGGGGTCTCCATTCTCAAATGGGGAGACCACGGAATGCAAGGAATTAAAGAAATGCTCTGTGCTGTCGCATACTATTTGAGTCTGTTGATCATTCTTCAGTGAATCATGGACCCTGATACTATGATGTTTATTATTTTTTGTTAGATGACCTGTCAGTTGGTGAGACTGGAATATTGAAGTCACTGTTACTGTGTTGGGGTTAGCTTCTGATTATATATCTAATAGTATTTGTTCTATGGAATTGGGTGCTCCCATGTTCAGCGAGTATTTGTTTAGAGTTGTGCTCTTGATGGATTATTCCATTAATTATTATGGAATTATATTTTTGAAAAATCTCTACTGATAGTGCTGGAGACAGGCTCAACAGTTAAATTAGTGTTCTTTTTTTTTTTCTCGTTTAAGTAGCTTTTTTTTTTTTTAATATTTTTATTACATATTTTCCTCAATTACGTTTCCAATGCTATCCCAAAAGTCCCCCATAGCGCCCCCCCACTTCCCTATCCACCCATTCCCATTCTTTTGGCCCTGGCATTCCCCTATATTGGGGCATATAAAGTTTGCAAGTCCAATGGGCCTCTCTTTCCATTGATGGCTGACTAGGCCATCTTTCGATACATATGCAGCTAGAGACAAGAGCTCCGGGGTTCTAGTTAGTACATCATGTTGTTCCAACAATAGGGTTGCAGATCCCTTTAGCTCCTTGGGTACTTACTCTAGCTTCTCCATTGGGAGCCCTGTGATACATCCAATAGCTGACTGTGAACATCCACTCCTGTGTTTGCTAGGCCCCAGCATCGTCTCACAAGAGACAGCTATATTTGGGTCCTTTCAGCAAAATCTTGCTAGTGTATGCAATGGTGTCAGCTTTTAGAAGTTGATTATGGGATGGATCCCTGGGTACGGCAGTCTCTAAATGGTCCATCCTTTCATCACCGCTACGAACTTTGTCTCTGTAACTCCTTCCCTGGGTGTTTTGTTCCCAATTCTGAGAAGGTGCACAGTGTCCACACTTTGGTCTTCATTCTTCTTGAGTTTCATGCGTTTAGCAAATTGTATCTTAAATCTTGGGTATCCTAAGTTTTGGGCTAATATCCACTTATCAGTGAATACATATTGTGTGAGTTCTTTTGTGATTGTGTTACTTCACTCAAGATGATGCCCTCCAGGTCCATCCATTTGGCTAGGAATTTCATAAATTCATTCTTTTTAATAGCTGAGTAGTACTCCATTGTGTAAATGTACCATAATTTCTGTATCCATTCCTCTGTTGAGGGACATCTGGGTTCTTTCCAGCTTCTGGCTATTATAAATAGGGCTGCTATGAACATAGTGGAACATGTGTCCTTTTTACCGGTTGGGACATCTTCTGGATATATGCCCAGGAGAGGTATTGCTGGATCCTCCGGTAGTACTATGTCCAATTTTCTGAGGAACCGCCAGACTGATTTCCAGAGTGGTTGTACAAGCTTGCAATCCCACCAACAATGGAGGAGTGTTCCTCTTTCTCCACATCCTCGCCAGCAACTGCTGTCACATGAATTTTTGATCTTAGCCATTCTGACTGGTGTGAGGTGGAATCTCAGGGTTGTTTTGATTTGCATTTCCCTGATGATTAAGGATGTTGAACATTTTTTCAGGTGTTTCTCTGCCATTCGGTATTCCTCAGGCGAGAATTCTTTGTTCAGTTCTGAGCCCCATTTTTTAATGGGGTTATTTGACTTTCTGGAGTCCACCTTCTTGAGTTCTTTATATATATTGGATATTAGTCCCTTATCTGATTTAGGATAGGTGAAGATCCTTTCCCAATCTGTTGGTGGTTTTTTTGTCTTATTGATGGTGTCTTTAGCCTTGCAGAAGCTTTGTAGTTTCATGAGGTCCCACTTGTCAATTCTCGATCTTACAGCACAAGCCATTACTGTTCTATTCAGGAATTTTTCCCCTGTGCCCATATCTTCAAGGCTTTTCCCCACTTTCTCCTCTATAAGTTTCAGTGTCTCTGGTTTTATGTGAAGTTCCTTGATCCACTTAGACTTGACCTTAGTACAAGGAGATAGGAATGGATCAATTCGCATTCTTCTACATGTTAACAACCAGTTGTGCCAGCACCATTTGTTGAAAATGCTGTCTTTCTTCCACTGGATGTTTTTAGCTCCCTTGTCGAAGATCAAGTGACCGTAGGTGTGTGGGTTCATTTCTGGGTCTTCAATTCTATTCCATTGGTCTATTTGTCTGTCACTATACCAGTACCATGCAGTTTTTATCACAATTGCTCTGTAGTAGAGCTTTAGGTCCGGCATGGTGATTCCACCAGAGGTTCTTTTATCCTTGAGAAGAGTTTTTGCTATCCTAGGTTTTTTGTTATTCCAGATGAATTTGCAGATTGCACTTTCTAATTCGTTGAAGAATTGAGTTGGAATTTTGATGGGGATTGCATTGAATCTGTAGATTGCTTTTGGCAAGATAGCCATTTTTACAATGTTGATCCTGCCAATCCATGAGCATGGGAGATCTTTCCATCTTCTGAGATCTTCTATAATTTCTTTCTTCAGAGACTTGAAGTTTTTATTATACAGATCTTTCACTTCCTTAGTTAGAGTCACGCCAAGATATTTTATATTATTTGTGACTATTGAGAAGGGTGTTGTTTCCCTAATTTCTTTCTCAGCCTGTTTATTCTTTGTGTAGAGAAAGGCCATTGATTTGTTTGAGTTAATTTTATATCCAGCTACTTCACCGAAGCTGTTTATCAGGCTTAGGAGTTCTCTGGTGGAATTTTTAGGGTCACTTAGATATACTATCATATCATCTGCAAAAAGTGATATTTTGACTTCATCTTTTCCAATTTGTATCCCTTTGATCTCCTTTTGTTGTCGAATTGCTCTGGCTAGGACTTCAAGTACAATGTTGAATAGGTATGGAGAAAGTGGACAGCCTTGTCTAGTCCCTGATTTTAGAGGGATTGCTTCAAGCTTCTCACCATTTACTTTGATGTTGGCTACTGGTTTGCTGTAGATTGCTTTTATCATGTTTAGGTATGGGCCTTGAATTCCTGATCTTTCCAAGACTTTTATCATGAATGGGTGTTGGATCTTGTCAAATGCTTTTTCCGCATCTAATGAGATGACCATGTGGTTTTTGTCTTTGAGTTTGTTTATATACTGGATTACGTTGATGGATTTCCGTATATTGAACCATCCCTGCATCCCTGGGATGAAACCTACTTGGTCAGGATGGATGATTGTTTTGATGTGTTCTTGGATTCGGTTAGCAAGAATTTTATTGAGGATTTTTGCATCAATATTCATAAGGGATATTGGTCTGAAGTTTTTTATCTTTGTTGGGTCTTTTTGTGGTTTAGGTATCAGAGTAATTGTGGCTTCATAGAATGAGTTGGGTAGAGTACCTTCTGTTTCTATTTTGTGGAATAGTTTGTAAAGAACTGGGATTAGATCTTCTTTGAAGGTCTGATAGAACTCTGCACTAAACCCATCTGGTCCTGGGCTTTTTTTGGTTGGGAGACTATAATGACTGCTTCTATTTCTTTGGGGGATATAGGGCTGTTTAGATCATTAACCTGATCTTGATTCAACTTTGGTACCTGGTATCTGTCTAGGAACTTCTCCATTTCATCCAGGTTCTCCAGTTTTGTTGAGTATAGCCTTTGGTAGAAGGATCTGATGGTGTTTTGGATGTCTTCAGGATCTGTTGTTATGTCTCCTTTTTCATTTCTGATTTTGTTAATTAGGATGCTTTCCCTGTGCCCTCTAGTGAGTCTGGCTAAGGGTTTATCTATCTTGTTGATTTTCTCAAAGAACCAGCTCCTTGATTGGTTGATTCTTTGAATAGTTTTTCTTGTTTCCACTTGGTTGATTTCACCCCTGAGTTTGATTATTTCCTGCCGTCTACTCCTCTTGGGTGAATTTGCTTCCTTTTGTTCTAGTGCTTTTAGGTGTGTTGTCAAGCTGCTAATGTGTGCTCTTTCTAGTTTCCTTTTGGAGGCACTCAGAGCTATGAGTTTTCCTCTTAGAAATGCTTTCATTGCGTCCCATAAGTTTGGGTATGTTGTGGCTTCATTTTCATTGAACTCTAAAAAGTCCTTAATTTCTTTCTTTATTCCTTCTTTGACCAAGGTATCATTGAGAAGAGTGTTGTTCAGTTTCCACGTGAAGGTTGGCTTTCTATTATTTATTTTGTTATTGAAGATCAGCCTTAGTCCATGGTGATCTGATAGGATGCATGGGACAATTTCAATGTTTTTGTATCTGTTGAGTCCTGTTTTGTGCCCAATTACGTGGTCAATTTTGGAGAAGGTACCATGAGGTGCTGAGAAGAAGGTGTATCCTTTTGTTTTAGGGTAAAATGTTCTGTAGATATCTGCCAGATCCATTTGATCCATAACTTCTGTTAGTTTCACTGTGTCCCTGTTTAGTTTCTGTTTCCATGATCTGTCCATTGGTGAAAGTGGTGTGTTGAAGTCTCCCACTATTATTGTATGAGGTGCAATGTGTGCTTTGAGATTTACTAAAGTTTCTTTAATGAATGAGGCTGCCTTTGTATTTGGAGCATAGATATTCAGGATTGATAGTTCCTCTTGGAGGATTTTACCTTTGATGAGTATGAAGTGCCCCTCCCTGTCTTTTTTGATGACTTTGGGTTGGAAGTCAATCTTATCTGATATTAGAATGGCTACTCCAGCTTGTTTCTTCAGACCATTTGCTTGGAAAATTGTTTTCCAGCCTTTCATTCTGAGGTAGTGTCTATCTTTTTCTCTGAGATGAGTTTCTTGTAAGCAGCAAAATGTTGGGTCTTGTTTGTGTAGCCAGTTTGTTAGTCTATGTCTTTTTATCGGGGAGTTGAGTCCATTGATATTAAGAGATATTAAGGAAAAGTAATTGTTGTTTCCTGTTATTTTTGTTGTTAAAGTTGGCATTCTGTTCTTGTGGCTGTCTTCTTTTAGGTTTGTTGAGGGATTACCTTCTTGTTGTTTCTAGGGCGTGGTTCCTGTCCTTGTATTGGTTTTTTTCTGTTATTATCCTTTGAAGGGCTGGATTCGTGGAGAGATAATGTGTGAATTTGGCTTTGTCGTGGAATACTTTGGTTTCTCCATCTATGTTAATTGAGAGTTTGGCTGGGTATAGTAGCTTGGGCTGGAATTTGTGTTCTTTTAGTGTCTGTATAACATCTGTCCAGGATCTTCTAGCTTTCATAGTCTCTGGTGAAAAATCTGGTGTAATTCTGATAGGCTTGCCTTTATATGTTACTTGGCCTTTTTCTCTTACTGCTTTTAGTATTCTATCTTTATTTAGTGCATTTGTTGTTCTGATTATTATGTGTCGGGAGGTATTTCTTTTCTGGTCCTGCCTATTTGGAGTTCTGTAGGCTTCTTGTATGTTCATGGGCATCTCTTTCTTTAAATTTGGGAAGTTTTCTTCTATAATTTTGTTGAAGATGTTTGCTGGTCCTTTGAGTTGAAAATCTTCATTCTCATCCACTCCTATTATCCGTAGGTTTGGTCTTCTCATTGTGTCCTGTATTTCCTGGATGTTTTGAGTTAGGATCTTTTTGCATTTTCCATTTTCCTTGATTGTTGTGCCCATGTTCTCTATGGAATCTTCTGCACCTGAGATTCTCTCTTCCATCTCTTGTATTCTGTTGCTGATGCTTGCATCTATGGTTCCAGATTTCTTTCCTAGGGTTTCTATCTCCAGTGTTGCCTCATTTTGGGTTTTCTTTATTGTGTCTACTTCCCTTTTTAGGTCTAGTATGGTTTTGTTCATTTCCATCATCTGATTGGATGTGTTTTCCTGTTTCTCTTTAAGGACTTCTACCAGTTTGGTTGTGTTTTCCTGTTTTTCTTTAAGGACTTGTAACTCTTTAGCCATGTTCTCCTGTAGTTCTTTAAAGTCCTTCTTGATGTCCTCTACCATCATCATGAGATATGCTTTTAAATCCAGGTCTAGTTTTTCAGGTGTGTTGGGGTGCCCTGGACTGGGCGAAGTGGGAGTGCTGGGTCCTGATGATGGTGAGTGGTCTTGGTTTCTGTTAGTAAGATTCTTACCTTTACCTCTCGCCATCTGGTAATCTCTGGAGTTGTTATAGTTGTCTCTGTTCAGAGGTTGTTCTTCTGGGGATTCTGAGTATCCTGTGTCAGCAGACCTGTACAGACTAAGTTCGGCGGAGTCCCGGAGCCAAGATGGCGCTCCCTGCAGGGCAGGTCACTGTCCTCCGGCTGGGAGGGTGTCGGAAGTCTGCGGCCCCAAAAGGGTGCTGCCTCAGCGGTTCTGTGGCTCCCGCCTGTCCCAGAAGCTGTCTGCCTCTGTGGTCCTCACTCTGACCTGTAGAGACTAAGCTCGGCGGAGTCCCGGAGCCAAGATGGCGTTCCCTGCAGGGCAGGTCACTGTCCTCCGACTGGGAGGGTGCCGGATATCTGCGGCCCCAAAAGGGTGCTGCCTCAGCGGCTCTGTGGCTCCCGCCTGTCCCAGGAGCTGTCTGCCTCTGTGGTCCTCACTCTAACCTGTAGACTAAGTTCGGCGGAGTCCCGGAGCCAAGATGGCACTCTCTGCAGGGCAGGTCTCTGTCCTCCGGCTGGGAGGGTGCAGGAAGTCTGCGGCCCCAAAAGGGTGCTGCCTCAGCGGCTCTGTGGCTCCTGCCTGTCCCAGGAGCCGTCTGCCCCCGTGGTCCCCACTCTGACCTGTAGAGACTAAGCTCGGCGGAGTCCCGGAGCCAAGATGGCGCTCCCTGCAGGGCAGGTCACTGTCCTCCGACTGGGAGGGTGCCGGATGTCTGCGGCCCCAAAAGGGTGCTGCCTCAGCGGCTCTGTGGCTCCCGCCTGTCCCAGAAGCCGTCTGCCCCCGTGGTCCCCACTCTGACCTGTAGAGACTAAGCTCGGCGGAGTCCCGGAGCCAAGATGGCGTTCCCTGCAGGGCAGGTCACTGTCCTCCGACTGGGAGGGTGCCGGATGTCTGCCGCCCCAAAAGGGTGCTGCCTCAGCGGCTCTGTGGCTCCCGCCTGTCCCAGAAGCTGTCTGCCTCTGTGGTCCTCACTCTAACCTGTAGACTAAGTTCGGCGGAGTCCCAGAGCCAAGATGGCACTCTCTGCAGGGCAGGTCTCTGTCCTCCGGCTGGGAGGGTGCCGGAAGTCTGCGGCCCCAAAAGGGTGCTGCCTCAGCGGCTCTGTGGCTCCTGCCTGTCCCAGAAGCCGTCTGCCCCCGTGGTCCCCACTCTGACCTGTAGAGACTAAGCTCGGCGGAGTCCCGGAGCCAAGATGGCGTTCCCTGCAGGGCAGGTCTCTGTCCTCCGACTGGGAGGGTGTCGGATGTCTGCGGCCCCAAAAGGGTGCTGCCTCAGCGGCTCTGTGGCTCCCGCCTGTCCCAGAAGCTGTCTCCTTTTTTTTTTTTTTATTACGCATTTTCCTCAATTACATTTCCAATGCTATCCCAAAAGTCCCCCATACCCTCCCCCCCCCCACTTCACTACCCACCCATTCCCATTTTTTTGGCCCTGGCGTTCCCCTGTACTGGGGCATATAAAGTTTGTGTGTCCAATGGGCCTCTCTTTCCAGTGATGACCGACTAGGCCATCTTTTGATACATATGCAGCTAGAGTCAAGAGCTCTGGGGTACTGGTTAGTTCATAATGTTGTTCCACCTATAGGGTTGCAGATCCCTTTAGCTCCTTGGGTACTTTCTTTGTTCTATAGCCGGGCGGTGACAGTGCATGACCGGAGGCAGAGGCAGAGAGGCAGAGGGGCAGAGGGGCAGAGGAGGGGCAGAGGAGGGGCAGAGGAGGGGCAGAGGAGGGGCAGAGGGGCAGAGGCAGAGGGGCAGAGGCAGAGGCAGGTGGACCTGGGAGTTTAATGCCAGCGTAGTGTACAGAGTGAGTTCCAGGATGGCCAGGGCTACATAGAGAAATTCTGCCTTGAAAAACCAAGAACAGAATATACTGTTCTTGCAGAGAACCTGAGTTTAGTTCCCAGCACTCATGACACACAATCACCTATAACTCAAGCTGCAGGGGACCTGATACCTTTTCTGGCCTTGTCAGACACTGCACTCACACTAGCACCTCCCACTCCCACACATGTGTAATTAAAAATAAAAGTAATAAAGAGGGTCAAAAGCATATACTGCTATTACAGAGGGCTGGAGTTCAATTCCCAGCAGCTACATGGTGGCTCACAACAGTCTGTAGCTAGGATATAGTCTGACACCTTGGACACCTATACACACAGACACACACAGAGACCCACATAGACATACATACACACAGAGACATACATAGAAACACACAACCACTCACAGGCACAGAAATGGACAGAGGACAGACAGACATATATAGACACAAATATACACATATACACAAACACATGATTTTAAAAAAATTTAAAAAAATCCCTACTGAGTAGTTCTTGGTTGAAGTCTATTTTGTCAGTGCTAGAATAAAAACTCATGCTTCTTTCCTGACTCCATCTGCTAGGAATACCATTCCATCCTTGCCCCCGAAGATGGTGGTGTTGATGGTGAGGTGTGTTTCTTGGAGGCAGCAAACAGATGGATCTTGTTTTAAAATCCAGTCTCCCAGTCTATGTCTTTCAATTGAGGAACTGAGACATTAGCATTCAGGGTTACTATTGAAAATTAATTGTTATCATTTTTCTGATTTTGTAGTAGTTGGTGTTTTCCTAATTCTCATTTGTTAATCTACTGTTCCAGCATATTTAATGATTTCCCTGTAGCCACTTTGATGGGTTTATCATTCTCTCTGCTCAATAATTTCTTTTGGAATACTCCATAGAGCCTGCTTAGTAGTCACAAATCCTACTAATCTGTTTTCTATTATAGAGTGCTTTTCTCCTCAGTTATGACAGTTTTGTAGTTCTGTAGTAGTTATAGATAGATTTATTGTAGTTAGTTGGGTTGGCAGCTCTAGCCTTTAAGAACTTGAAAAGCATCATTGACTTTTGACTTTTAAGGTTTCTGTTGAAAAAGCAACTGTTATTCTGATGGGCCTGTCTTGATATATGACTTGGTGTTTTTTTTTTTTTCTTGCAGCTTGTAGTATTTTATTAGAATGTATTATATATGATGTTCTTTATATTTGGTATTTTAACTCTAATAGGGAGTTTCTTTTCTGGTCCTTTCTATTTGGGCTTCTCTTTACCTAGAGTTAGGAATTTTCTGCTATAATTGTATAGAAAATATTTTGTATGCCTTTGGCATGAAGTTCTTTTTTTTTTTTTTATGTTCTTAATTCATAGAGTTAGTCTTCTTATGGTGTCCAAAAGACCTTACATGGTCCACTCACCTGTTGACAGAGAGAGAGAGAGAGAGAGAGAGAGAGAGAGAGAGAGAGAGAGAGAGAGAGAGAGAGAGAGAGAGAGAACATGTTTGCAGGTGCCTATGAAGTCAAGAAGAGGACATCATCAGAGTCCCCTGGAGCTGGAGTTATAGGTAATTGTGAGCCATGAACCCAAACCTCATCCTTTTCAATAGCAGTAAGCACTTTTAACTGCTGAGCCAATTCTCCATACCAATTTGTACATTTTTAAAAATATATTTTTGTCCTTCGAGCCTTGAGATTTGGTCCTTTCTCTGACCCATTCTGTTGTTTGGACTTTGCACTGCTCTTTTTACTTCATGTCCACATGTTTCTGTCTGGTTCCCTTCTGTATTGCATTCTATTTCATGCCCTGTATTCAGCCCTCAGCTATCTGTGTTTTCATCTGTGTACCATGTGTGCTGATGTCACATCCCCTGGAACTGAAGTTACAGATGGTTGTGAGCCACCAGGTGAGTGCCGGGAATCAAACCTGGGTCCTCTGGAAGAGCAGTCAGTGCTCTTAACCCCTGAGCCATCTCCAGTCCCTGCCTCCCTGGCTGTGCTTTCTTAATATTTATTCAGAAGTTTACTCACATCTTCAATTCTTTTCTTTTCCTTCAATAATTAAAACATAGTTTATGTGTATAAGTGTTTTACCTGCGTGAATATGGACCACTTGCGTGGTGCCTACAGGGTTAGAAGAGGGCATCTGATACCCTGGCTGTGGGCTGCCATATGGGTGCTGGGAATCAAACCTTCCAGGTTTCTGGGAGGGCAACTAACACTGCTAACTGATGGGCTTCTTCTCTTCCTCAGTGACGCAGATAGAGGCCAGATTAGATCAGATTAGACCAGATTAAAAGTAGATAATAGCAGATTTATTAGGAGACAGCTCTGGATTGGGTTCACTGATCTCATGGGTAGAGGTCAGCGAATTCACACATCCAGGCTAATAGCAAGGGGGGTTTATGGGTGTTGGGTTTGGAGTCACAGCATGTGAGCTAGAAGCTGAGATTGTGCCCGTATGTGGTCCCTGGGCGGGCACTCTTGGGTGGGTTGCCCGGAGTTTTCTCTGTGTGGGCGGGGTTGGGGGAAGGAGGGTCGATGGGGTTTCCCAGCTTGTGCAAGGGCTGAGCAGGGCTCCAGCCGAACACCAATTATTGAGTCATCTCTTGCTAGCCACCATGTCTTAGTTTCTTTGAACGCATTTGTCATCATTCTTTGGAATTCTCCGTCTGCAATGACATGTAAGTCACTCTTACCGGGTGAACATGACTTTAGGATTGGTAGAGTTTGGAGGAGACGTTGCCTTCATGTTTTCATTGAAGCTTTGTGTGTGTGTCGGCTTAAGTGTGCTTAGTAGCTCATCTTGTTTCAGTGGAAGTGTATATACAGTGTTTTGGAGGGACTAAGTTCTAGGTAGGATTGAATTGCTGTTTTTCTGTTAGACTGGTGATCAGGGCACCTGGCTCCATCCCATCTCCTCCCTATGAGGAGTGTCTGTAACAGCTGTCGATCCAGGGGGCCATCACTGTGAAAACAGAGCGGTAGTCAGCTATGGAACATTTACCCCTGCAGTGACAGTCATTGCAAGGAGGAAAGAGACACTGATTGTGCCGTGTGTACTAACTTACCAGCTGTTGTGGGGAAATGGAAAGAAAAGGAGATCAGATAAAGCAGAGAGGAGCAAATAGAAGGTAGAGCTTTAGTGAAAAGACAGTGTTGGAAGATGCTGGGGAGCCCTCTCCGTGGAGAGAGGGCCTGCCAGGAAAGCACAAAGACCACAGATCGGATTCCCAGCATCCAGAAGACGGTAGGCATGGCAGCTGCCTGTCATGGCAGCACTCAGGAGGCATAGACAAAGAAGGGATGCCTGGACAAGCTGGTTACCTAGGCTAGCTAAACTGGGCAATCTCTAGGTTCAGCAAGAGATCTCATTACATAACATGGAGATGACTGAGGAAGACATCCAGTATTTACATGTACACATTCATACAAGCATATGTATGTGTTCACCTTGGCACACAAGTATGCCCACAGCTACAAATATGTACACACACACACACACACACACACACACACACACACACACACACATACACATACACACAGAGGCACACGCATGCACACAAAAAATCAAGTAGGTGGCTACACAAACAAGACCCAACATTTTGCTGCTTACAGGAAACTCATCTCAGAGAAAAAGATAGACACTACCTCAGAATGAAAGGCTGGAAAACAATTTTCCAAGCAAATGGTATGAAGAAACAAGCTGGAGTAGCCATTCTAATATCTGATAAGATTGACTTCCAAACCAAAGTCATTAAAAAAGACAGGGAGGGACACTTCATACTCATCAAAGGTAAAATCCTCCAAGAGGAACTATCAATCCTGAATATCTATGCTCCAAATACAAAGGCAGCCACATTCATTAAAGAAACTTTAGTAAATCTCAAAGCACACATTGCACCTCATACAATAATAGTGGGAGACTTCAACACACCACTTTCACCAATGGACAGATCATGGAAACAGAAACTAAACAGGGACACAGAGAAACTAAGAGAAATTATGAATCAAATGGATCTGGCAGATATCTACAGAACATTCTATCCTAAAACAAAAGGATATACCTTCTTCTCAGCACCTCATGGTACCTTCTCCAAAATTGACCACATAATTGGTCATAAAACAGGCCTCAACAGATACAAAAATATTGAAATTGTCCCATGCATCCTATCAGATCACCATGGACTAAGGCTGATCTTCAATAACAAAATAAATAATCGAAAGCCAACCTTCACGTGGAAACTGAACAACACTTTTCTCAATGATACCTTGGTCAAGGAAGGAATAAAGAAAGAAATTAAGGACTTTTTAGAGTTCAAAGAAAATGAAGCCACAACATACCCAAACTTATGGGACGCAATGAAAGCATTTCTAAGAGGAAAACTCATAGCTCTGAGTGCCTCCAAAAGGAAACTAGAGAGAGCACACATTAGCAGCTTGACAACATACCTAAAAGCACTAGAACAAAAGGAAGCAAATTCACCCAAGAGGAGTAGACGGCAGGAAATAATCAAACTCAGGGGCGAAATCAACCAAGTGGAAACAAGAAGAACTATTCAAAGAATCAACCAATCAAGGAGCTGGTTCTTTGAGAAAATCAACAAGATAGATAAACCCTTAGCCAGACTCACTAGAGGGCACAGGGAAAGCATCCTAATTAACAAAATCAGAAATGAAAAAGGAGACATAACAACAGATCCTGAAGACATCCAAAACACCATCAGATCCTTCTACCAAAGGCTATACTCAACAAAACTGGAGAACCTGGATGAAATGGAGAAGTTCCTAGACAGATACCAGGTACCAAAGTTGAATCAAGATCAGGTTAATGATCTAAACAGCCCTATATCCCCCAAAGAAATAGAAGCAGTCATTAATAGTCTCCCAACTAAAAAAAGCCCAGGACCAGATGGGTTTAGTGCAGAGTTCTATCAGACCTTCAAAGAAGATCTAATCCCAGTTCTTTACAAACTATTCCACAAAATAGAAACAGAAGGTACTCTACCCAACTCATTCTATGAAGCCACAATTACTCTGATACCTAAACCACAAAAAGACCCAACAAAGATAGAAAACTTCAGACCAATATCCCTTATGAATATTGATGCAAAAATCCTCAATAAAGTTCTTGCTAACCGAATCCAAGAACACATCAAAACAATCATCCATCCTGACCAAGTAGGTTTCATCCCAGGGATGCAGGGATGGTTCAATATACGGAAATCCATCAACGTAATCCAGTATATAAACAAACTCAAAGACAAAAACCACATGGTCATCTCATTAGATGCGGAAAAAGCATTTGACAAGATCCAACACCCATTCATGATAAAAGTCTTGGAAAGATCAGGAATTCAAGGCCCATACCTAAACATGATAAAAGCAATCTACAGCAAACCAGTAGCCAACATCAAAGTAAATGGTGAGAAGCTTGAAGCAATCCCTCTAAAATCAGGGACTAGACAAGGCTGTCCACTTTCTCCATACCTATTCAACATTGTACTTGAAGTCCTAGCCAGAGCAATTCGACAACAAAAGGAGATCAAAGGGATACAAATTGGAAAAGATGAAGTCAAAATATCACTCTTTGCAGATGATATGATAGTATATACAAGTGACCCTAAAAATTCCACCAGAGAACTCCTAAGCCTGATAAACAGCTTCGGTGAAGTAGCTGGATATAAAATTAACTCAAACAAATCAATGGCCTTTCTCTACACAAAGAATAAACAGGCTGAGAAAGAAATTAGGGAAACAACACCCTTCTCAATAGTCACAAATAATATAAAATATCTTGGCGTGACTCTAACTAAGGAAGTGAAAGATCTGTATAATAAAAACTTCAAGTCTCTGAAGAAAGAAATTATAGAAGATCTCAGAAGATGGAAAGATCTCCCATGCTCATGGATTGGCAGGATCAACATTGTAAAAATGGCTATCTTGCCAAAAGCAATCTACAGATTCAATGCAATCCCCATCAAAATTCCAACTCAATTCTTCAACGAATTAGAAAGTGCAATCTGCAAATTCATCTGGAATAACAAAAAACCTAGGATAGCAAAAACTCTTCTCAAGGATAAAAGAACCTCTGGTGGAATCACCATGCCGGACCTAAAGCTCTACTACAGAGCAATTGTGATAAAAACTGCATGGTACTGGTATAGTGACAGACAAATAGACCAATGGAATAGAATTGAAGACCCAGAAATGAACCCACACACCTACGGTCACTTGATCTTCGACAAGGGAGCTAAAAACATCCAGTGGAAGAAAGACAGCATTTTCAACAAATGGTGCTGGCACAACTGGTTGTTAACATGTAGAAGAATGCGAATCGATCCATTCCTGTCTCCTTGTACTAAGGTCAAGTCTAAGTGGATCAAGGAACTTCACATAAAACCAGAGACACTGAAACTTATAGAGGAGAAAGTGGGGAAAAGCCTTGAAGATATGGGCACAGGGGAAAAATTCCTGAATAGAACAGTAATGGCTTGTGTTGTAAGATAGAGAATTGACAAGTGGGACCTCATGAAACTACAAAGCTTCTGCAAGGCTAAAGACACCATCAATAAGACAAAAAAACCACCAACAGATTGGGAAAGGATCTTCACCTATCCTAAATCAGATAAGGGACTAATATCCAATATATATAAAGAACTCAAGAAGGTGGGCTCCAGAAAGTCAAATAACCCCATTAAAAAATGGGGCTCAGAACTGAACAAAGAATTCTCACCTGAGGAATCCCGAATGGCAGAGAAGCACCTGAAAAAATGTTCAACATCCTTAATCATCAGGGAAATGCAAATCCAAACAACCCTGAGATTCCACCTCACACTAGTCAGAATGGCTAAGATCAAAAATTCATGTGACAGCAGTTGCTGGCGAGGATGTGGAGAAAGAGGAACACTCCTCCATTGTTGGTGGGATTGCAAGCTTGTACAACCACTCTGGAAATCAGTCTGGCGGTTCCTCAGAAAATTGGACATAGTACTACCGGAGGATCCAGCAATACCTCTCCTGGGCATATATCCAGAAGATGTCCCAACCGGTAAAAAGGACACATGCTCCACTATGTTCATAGCAGCCCTATTTATAATAGCCAGAAGCTGGAAAGAACCCAGATGTACCTCAACAGAGGAATGGATACAGAAATTATGGTACATTTACACAATGGAGTACTACTCAGCTATTAAAAAGAATGAATTTATGAAATTCCTAGCCAAATGGATGGACCTGGAGGGCATCATCTTGAGTGAAGTAACACAATCACAAAAGAACTCACACAATATGTATTCACTGATAAGTGGATATTAGCCCAAAACTTAGGATACCCAAGATATAAGATACAATTTGCTAAATGCATGAAACTCAAGAAGAATGAAGACCAAAGTGTGGACACTGTGCACCTTCTTAGAATTGGGAACAAAACACCCAGGGAAGGAGTTACAGAGACAAAGTTCGTAGCTGTGATGAAAGGATGGACCATTTAGAGACTGCCGTATCCAGGGATCCATCCCATAATCAGCTTCTAAACGCTGACACCATTGCATACACTAGCAAGATTTTGCTGAAAGGACCCAAATATAGCTGTC
The DNA here is from genome assembly GCF_978045245.1 of Mus caroli. NCBI lineage: Eukaryota > Metazoa > Chordata > Mammalia > Rodentia > Muridae > Mus > Mus caroli. The sequence continues at coordinate 24,063,631 of NW_028227259.1, forward strand.
TCTTGTGAGACGATGCCGGGGCCTAGCAAACACAGGAGTGGATGTTCACAGTCAGCTATTGGATGTATCACAGGGCTCCCAATGGAGAAGCTAGAGAAAGTACCCAAGGAGCTAAAGGGATCTGCAACCCTATTGTTGGAACAACATGATGTACTAACCAGAACCCCGGAGCTCTTGTCTCTAGCTGCATATGTATCGAAAGATGACCTAGTCGGCCATCAATGGAAAGAGAGGCCCATTGGACTTGCAAACTTTATATGCCCCAATATAGGGGAATGCCAGGGCCAAAAGAATGGGAATGGGTGGGTAGGGAAGTGGGGGGCGCTATGGGGGACTTTTGGGATAGCATTGGAAATGTAATTGAGGAAAATATGTAATAAAATTATTAAAAATTAAAAAAAAAAAAGAAAAATCAAGTAGGGTGGGGGATGGAGGAATTCTGGTTAAAGATGGAGTTAAGAGGTAGAGATGTCTGTTAGATAGCAGAACAGTTCCTGTCGCTGGAAGCTGAAACACAGGGACTCTGCAAATTAGGCCAGACTATGTTCCTTGGGAGTGGAGAGTTCAGATGGAAAGAATGCGGAAAGAGAGGAAAACAGGCAGTCTAGAGCACGAGGAGAGAGGGGCCAATGTGGCCTGTCAGAGTGACACTGGGTTGGAGAAGCTCTGTGTGTGTGTGTGTGTGTGTGTGTGTGTGTGTGTATCTGTGGTCTTTTGTGCACTTTATATCTATGTGTTTCTGAGATAAGTTCGTAGGAGTGGGATCTCTGGGTGGAAGGCAAGCTGAGGTTCTCTGCAGTAAGAGTTGCTGCCTGTGCCTGCAGACTCGACCCAGCCTGCTGGCACAGTGTGTGATTTTTTTACCAATCTGGAAGATATGTAGTGCTATCTCTGCATAGCTTTAACTTGAATTTCTTGTGAGGTAGGGGAGCTAGGAATCTTTTCATATGTTCAAAAGCCTTTTGGGTGTCTTTGTATCTCCACTTCTGTCACTGTTTTTCTCCGGGTTTCGGTTTTCTGAGTTATTTTTAGAAGTTCTTCATATATTAAGATTCATGCGGGGGTGGGGTGCCACAGACACTCTCAGATTCAGTGATTTGCTAGGAAGGCAGAACAGAACAGTAAGTCTGGGGAGGGAGCGGGGGGGGGGAACTGGAGGAAGCAGATGCAGGCTTCTGAGTCTCTCCCCTCCTCCTGTAGGAACAGGATTGTGCACCCAGGTCTTTCTGGTGAGTTATGGCAGCACTCTGCAGGGTTCTCACAGCAGATCCAGCTGGACACCAAGTGCCCAGGGCTCTCACTGGAGCTGGTCATGAAGTCCTTTTCCAGGACCCACATGGTGCCTCACATCTCTCTAACGCCATCAGGCTCTAGGGGATCTAACTCCTTTTCTTGGCCTCCAGGGATATCAGGCTCACAAGTGGTACACAGACACAGAGGTGCAGGCAAACACCCAGACTCATAAAGATAAATAAAAGTTAATAATAACAAATATTCAAGTCTCAGAAGAGCTCCTCGTAAATTAAGTTGTTGGAGCCATATAGCCACCACTATGGTTTAGGGACCGTAGGGATCTTCCTAAATTGTCTGTCAGTTCTTAGATACCAGCGACAGGCCACACTGGCAAACAGGCCTATCTTAGGTATGGGCTCAGGCCTGTTCACCCTTTTTTTTTTTCTTTTTTTTTTTGCACTATGTGTGTGTGTGTGTGTATATGAATATACATATATATATATTTATTTATTTTTCTTAATTTTTTTCCATGCAAAGTAGTTACACGGATCCATCTTTTCTTCTTTGATTTTGAGTCAAACAAGAAAAGTTTTGTTTTTGTCATTTCCAGATCTTATTTTTTTAAAGTGTTATTTAAAAATGTGATGTTATTTGGAGCTGTAGCTCCGTTGGTAGAGTGCTTGCCTGGCATGCATGAGGCCCTGGGTTTGACTCCCTAGTACTTCACAGTCAGGCATGATGGCCGTCGCAGCACTTAGAGTGTAGAGACAGGAGGATCAGAAGTTCAAGGCCATACACCACCATGTAAGAGTTGGCCTGGACTACATGTGTGAGACCCTGTGGAAAAAGATATTTTATTGATTTTCATTTAAACTTCAGTTCTTCTGGAGTTTAGTCTGTAGTTTGGTATGAGGAGTAGAATCATTTGGCTTGGCTCCTTTTTCTCCCATTGGTCGTTCTGTGTATCTCAGCATCACTTAGGAAACAACATTAAAGCATGTGGCTGCCAGGTTGCCTTAGCACATGTCTCCACCTGTTTACTTTGCACTTGACCTTGGCTGCGTTGGTGTAGTCATCCAGTGGGGCGAGAGCCTTCTAGGATGCTGAAGGTTTGACCCTGCCCTGCCAAATCTTTCAGGGGTTCCTTCTTGTCTGTCATACCAAATGAATCTTTGTTTTTTTTTTTTTTGTTTTTTGGTTTTTTTTTTTTTTTTTTGTTGTTGTTGTTTTTTTGAGACAGGGTTTCTCTGTATAGCCCTGGCTGTCCTGGAACTCACTTTGTAGACCAGGCTGGCCTTGAACTCAGAAATCCGCCTGCCTCTGCCTCCTGAGTGCTGGGATTAAAGGCTTGTGCCACCACGCCCAAATGAATCTTATATTCAACTTCTCCAGGTCATGGATAAAATGCTTAATTGAAGTTTTTGAGATATTAACTTTGATTGATGAGTATCATCTGGTACTGTTGAGTCTTCTTATCAAGAACATCTCATATCTTCCTATTTCAGCTCTGACCTGTCTTTCAGAGGCGTTGCAGTGTTTTCAGGTGGATTCCCACTCCTCCTCCTAAGTGCTGGGATTATAGCTGGTCTGAGCATGAGTTTAAGGCTCGTCTTGGCAGTGTGACATGAGCCTGTTTCAGAGAAAAAATAAAAAATATGAAAGCAACTTTTGGGATTATAGGCCTATGCCATCACACCTGGCTTATTGCTTAGATGTCCACGTAGGTATCTGATCCTTCCAGTCCTCTGCCCTGCTGGGATGAACCGGGGCCACACATGCTGGTTAAGTGCTGCACCACTCAGCTACTCCTCATTGCTCTGCTTTTATTCCTTGTCTGTCATAAATAGTATTTTCTATATAAATTTTAATCATTTCTCCATGGCCTGCTCATGTTGAATGTATTCTGTGCCTTGAGCTGGGCTTTTGGGTCCTTTGTGTCTTGAATACATAAAGCCCAGTCTTGAGTTCCTGATTCCCTTGCCTCAATTTCTTAAGTTTTGGGATGTAAGATACCATGTCTGACTAGCAGCTGGTGTTCTTTTCTTTTTGAGACAGGGTCTCACTGTATAGTCAGGCTGTCTGGTAATTCACTATGTAGGTCAGACGTGCCTTGAATCAAAGAGATCCACCTACCTTTGCCTCCTGAGTGCCGGGATTAAAGGCGTGTTCCACTATGCCCAAAAGCAACTGGTATCTTTAACATTAAAGTAGGGTGCTTTTTGGTCTACTCTGTTTGCTTGTGTGCGTGTGTATACATACATGTGTATGTGTCTATAAATACACGTATTATACATTATAAATGACAGATATAAAGTATATATACATACATATAATAACAATAGGAAAGTATCTGTCAATTTATATTTTTTGGGAATATTTGTATCTTGAATGAGCATTAGATATTAGATATCTTTGTCCTAAATGGACATATACATATAACATATATACTACCCACACTCTGCAGACATCCCCCTGTTGGGGTTCTGCTTCCTATCGTGATTACTCTACAGGGTCATCTCTATAAAAGAGGAAAGACAACACTATTGCCACAGGCCAGGTAGAGACCCAGACAGAGACCTACCCTCCATCTCCTTGGACCTGCCTGGGGCAGTAAAGCTGCCTTTGTCCAGACACATCATCTGACTGAAGACTTCCTAGACAAACAGACGCTGAGACCAACAGATAACAGACTTGGGATCTTACAGCAACAGATGAACTCTCTTGCCTGAGCCTAATGGCTACAGAACTTGGGGAAACTTACATGATGTCTATGTAAAACTGATGTTAATACCCTCATAAACTGTACAATCCACTGAACAATTAATAATCCCTTGTCTTCCTAGCCCTCACCCCTTGCTAACCCCCTGGGTTATGTTTTGTTTTATTTTGATGCTTCACTCACCCCACCCAAAATTTCTACTATACATAACACAGAAGACAGCCACTCTAGTGTTGCCTCTCCTTTATAAAAAGAAGAAGAGGAGCTGTGGGACAGTGGACCCTGCCAGGGAGCTTGGTAAGGTAGAGCCGGTCTGAGTCCTCGTTTCCCAGGTACTCACCTGAGACAGAAGGTGCCTCCCTGCTCCCTGCCAGATACTGGCCTGGAATACGTGCCACACTTCCCACATAAGGAAACATGACCTGTAGTCTTGTAACCCCAGATAGAGTTCTCCATGCTAATGAGTTATCTAGAGGCCCTGAGTACTCCATCCGGTTCACCTCCCCAGTGACATGTCCCACACTCCAGCAGCAGAGCGGAACTCAGACCCACATTATATATACAGACGTAGGGGATAGTCTCAGGTAGCCCAGGATGTCCTTGAATTCTTGTAGTTGTTGAAGATAACCTTGAACTTCTGATCCTGGCGCCTCTATCTCTCAAGTGCTAAGATTACAGATGTATGTTAGTTCAGCCAGCATGTGCATATTTTGACACGAAGCTTTATCCTTTTGTTAGCATTTTATTTAGATTATAACAGAAGTCTAAATGTCGTTGATTCTGTAGGTTGTGTGACTGCATGTATGTGCGTGTATGTGTGCATGAGCGTGTGTGCAGTCTGGCAGGGTTGTTGATCAGTATTACATTGTGTGTGTGTTCTGTAGTGTTGGCACCAGCTGAGTGGAAGTCTTGGCATGATTCTGCACTGATTCTCTAGGCTTGGTGCTTGAGGAGGTCTACTCCTCCATTTTTTGAAATCTAGCTAATGATTTTTTTTCTCCAGTACAGTCAGTTTTGGTATGTTTCATTTGTCTAAAAAAATCCATCTCATTTAGATTTTTCAATTGTATGTATATAATAGCTTCTTAAATGTAAAAAAAATCTGATTTTTTTCTCTTTGTCATTTATATTTGGGCTTCCAATTCTCATCCGTTATTGGTAATTAACTAGTCAACAGGATTACTAGCAGCATTTTAAACGTTTCTGGCTCTCTCTTTTTAAAAGAAAAACTTTGGGGTTTATTCTGTTATTTTTTTCTGTCATTGTTTTGGAGTTCTTCTCTGCATTTATTGTTCTTAATTCCTTACTGTTTCCTGTCTCATTTGAGACAGGGTTTGTGTTAGAGTCAGCACTGGTCTTGAACCTATGAACCTACTACTTCAGACTCCAAGTGCTGGAACTCTACAGGTATGCACAGCATCCCTGGCCCTGTTGTTTTCTTTGTTTTGTGGTGTTTGACTGTGTGGTTAATTAGTGTTCCTTTAGAGTGAATGACCGTTTAGTATTTAGCTTTGGCAGCAGTGGATCTTAGGTGTGTGTTTAGCCATCTGAATTCTTAGATTTGGATACTTTGGGAATCACTTTCAAGAAACTTCTCACATTTAGTTTTGACTTTTCCACTTGACACAGTATGTGTATACTATTGTGCGAGTAAGAATTGCCTGTAGGAAGCCTTTTGTTCTTTGCTTTTGTTTTGAACTGTTTTGGTTTCATTGTCTAAAGAATGCTGTTCATGCTATTTCTGTTTGAGCCAGGATTGTTTGTGAATGTTTGGAAACGCAAGAATGACACTGGTGTGCTCGGTGTGCTCAGTGTGCAGCATGCTCCTGCATCAGCTGCCTCATTTAGGATGTTCTCCAGATATCCCAGCTTTTCCGGTTTTTGGCCAGCTAACTGGTGTTGGTTAAGATGATGTGGCAAGGTGTCCTGGTGATACTGTTTCTTTTTCCTCCTTGTGGCTCCCTTGCTTCTGCTACATGGTAGTTTCTGCTCTCATTTTTTTCCTGCCGTGTCCTAGTGTGGAGCAGCAGCATCCTCCCCATTGTTTTTCGACCTGAGTTTTGCTTCACTGTTGATGAAGAATGTATGGTTCCTGCTTGCTTCTCATTGTGTCTTCCTGCTACACACATGTTTGCGATTCTTTCATTATTATCTCTGGTTTGTTTCAGTTCTTTCCTTTATATACAGCTGTACTAGTAAATTTTGCTCTGTTAGCCAGCATGAAAATATTTTATATAATAGATCACTTAATCTCATTTACATTAATTAGCAGCCAAATTAAGCACATTTGTATTTATTGAAATGATCAATATATTTGGCCTATGTTTTACCATATGTATATATATATATATATACATATATGAATGTATGTATAATGTAAATATGAATATATATGTACATATATATGTATAGACATACACATATATAATATTTTTGACTTATGCTAAGTTTATTTGATTTGTATATTTTTAGAGGAAATTTGGGATTTTCTTTTTCTTCTGGTACTGGGTATTAATTTAAAGGGCCCATATGTACTGATAAACACTATACCATTGAGTGATATTCTCAATTTATCTTTTAGAGTACAATGTAATTTTTTCTTTTATTGGATATTTTCTTTACATTTCAGTTGTTATCCCCTTTCCAGGTGTCGCCTCCAGAAACCCCCTATCCCATGCCCTCTCCCTCTGTCTCTATGAGGGTGCTTCTCCCACCCACTCCCCCACCCATTCCCCCAGTCCTGCCTTCCCACCTGTTCTATCCCCCTACACTGGGGCATAGAACAACCTTAGGCACAAGGGCAGCCCACTGATGTCCAACAAGGCCATCATCCTCTGCCACATATGAGGCTGGAGCCATGGGTCCCTCCATGGGGCTATGTGTGTGTGTGGGGGTATCTGGCCAGTTGACACTTTTGCTCCCCCATGGGGCTGTAAACCCCCTCAGCTCCTTCAGTCCCTTCTCCAGTTCCTCCATTGGGGACTGCACACTTAGTCCAATGGTTATCTGCGAGCATCTGCCTCTGTATTTGTCAGGCTGTGGCAGAGCCTCTCAGGAGACAGCCATATCAGTCTTCCGTCAGCAAGCCCTTCCTGGCATCCATAATAGCATCCAGGTTTGGTGGCTGTATATGGGATGGATCCCCAGGTGGGACAGTTTCTGGGTGGCCTTTCCTTCAGTTTCTGCTCCATACTTTGTCTCCATATTTCTTCCTGTGAGTATTTTGTCCCCCCTTCTAAGAAGCACTGAAGCATCCACACTTTGGTCTTCTATTTCTTGAGCTTCATATGGTCTGTGAATTGTATCTTAGGTACTCCAAACTTTTGGGCTCCACTTATCAGTGAGTGCATACCATTTGTATTCTTTTGTGACTGGGTTACCTCACTCAGGATGATATTTTCGAGTTCCATCCATTTGTCTAAGAATTTCATGATGTCATTGTTTTTAATAGCTGAGTAGTACTCCATTGTGTAAATGTACCACATTTTCTGTATCCATTCCTCTGTTGAGGGACATCTGGGTTGTTTTCAGCTTCTGGCTATTATAAATAAGGCTGCTATGAACATAGTGGATTATGTGTCCTTGTTATATGTTGGAATATCTTTTGGGTATATGCCCAGGAGTGGTGTAGCTGGGTCCTCAGGTCCAATTTTCTGAGGAACCGCCAAACTGATTTCCAGAGTAGATGTACCAGCTTGTAATCCTACCATCAGTGGAGGAGTGTTCCTCTTTCTCCATAACCTCGCCAGCATCTGTGCCACTTGAGTTTTTGATCTTTGCCATTCTGATTGGTGTGAGGTGGAATTTCATGGTTGTTTGATTTTCATTTCCCTGGTGACTAAGGATGTTGAACATTTCTTTAGGTGCTTCTCAGCCCTTTGGTATTCCTCAGTTGAGAATTCTCTGTTTAGCTCTGTTCCCCATTTTTAATAGGGTTATTTGGTTCTCTGGAGTCTAACTTCTTGAGTTCTTTGTATATATTGGATATTAGGCATCTATCAGATGTAGGGTTGGTAAAGATCTTTTCCTAATTTGTTGGTTACCATTTTGTTCTATTGATAGTGTCCTTTGCCTTACAAAAGCTTTGCAATTTTATGAGGTCCCAGTTGTCTATTCTTGATCTTACAGAATAAGCCATTGGTGTTCTGTTCAGAAGATTTCCCCCTGTGCCCATGTGCTTGAGGCTCTTCCCCACTTTCTCTTCTATTAGATTCAGTGTATCTGGTTTTATGTGGAGGTCCTTGATCTACTTGGAATTGAGCTTTGTACAAGGAGAGAAGAATGGATTGATTTGCATTTTTCTACATGCTGACTGCCAGTTGAGCCAGCATCATTTGGTGAAAATGCTGTCTTTTTTCCAGTGGATGATTTTAACTCCTCTGTCAAAGATCAAGTGACCATTGGTGTGTTGGTTCATTTCTGGGTCTTCAATGTTATTCCATTGATCTACTTGCCTGTCATTGTAATAATACCACACAGTTTTTATCACTACAGCTCTGTAGTACAGCTTGAAGTCAGGGATGGTGATTCCCCTAGAAGTTCTTTTATTGTTCAGAATAGTTTTCACTATTCTGAGTTTTTTTGTTTTTCCAAATGAATTTGGAAATTGTTCTTTCTGACTCTGTGAAGAATTGAGTTGGAATTCTGATGGGGATTGCATTGAATCTGTAGATTGCTTTCTGCAAGATGTACATTTATACTATATTAATCCTGCCAATTCATGAGTATGGGAGATTTTTCTATCTTCCGAGGTCTTCTTCAATTTCTTTCTTCAGAGACTTGAAGTTCTTGTTGTACAGATCTTTCACTTGCTTGGTTAGAGTTACACCAAGATATTTTATATTATTAGTGACTATTGTGAAGGGTGTCGTTTCCCCAATTTCTTTCTTAGCCTGTTTATCCTTTGGGTATAGGAAGGCTACTGATTTGTTTGAGTTAATTTTATATCCAGCCACTTTGCTGAAGTTGTTTATCAGGTTTAGGAGTTCTCTGGTGGAATTTTTGGAGTCACTTAAGGATACTATCATATCATCTGCAAGTAGTGATATTTTGACTTCTTCCTTTCCAATTTGTATCCCTTTGACCTCCTTTTGTTGACTAATTGTTCTGGCTAGGTCATCGAATACTATATTGAATAGATAGGGAGAGAGTGGGTAGCCTTGTCTAGTCCCTGATTTTAGTGGGATTGCTTTGAATTTCTCAAAATTTAGTTTGATGTTGGCTACTGGTTTGCTGTAATTGCTTTTATTATGTTTAGATATGGGCCTTGAATTCCTGATCTTTTCAAGACTTTTATCATAAGGGGTTTTGGGTTTTGTCAAATACTTTTTCAGTATCTAAGAAAAAAAAAATCATGTGATTCTTTTTCTTTCAGTTTGTTTATGTAGTAGATTATGTTGATGGATTTCCATATATTGAACCATCCCTGCATCTTGGGATGAAGCCTAGTTGGTCATGACGGATGATTGTTTTGATGTGTTCTTGGATTCTGTTTGCGAGAATTTTATTGAGTATTTTTGCATTGATAAGGGAAATTGGTCTGAAGTTCTCTTTCTTTGTTGGGTCTTTATGTGGTTTAGGCATCAGTGTCACTTCATAGAACAAATTGGGTAGTGTTCCTTCTGTTTCTATTTTGTGGAATAGTTTGAAGAGTATTGGTGTTAGTTTCATTTTGAAGGTCTGCTAGAATGCTGCACTAAACCCATCTGGTTTTGGGCTTTTTTGGTTGGATACTATTAATGACTGTTTCTATTTCTTTCTGGGTTATGGGACTGTTTAAATGGTTTATCTGATCCTTATTTAACGTTGGTACCTGGTATCTGTCTAGAAAATTGTCCATTTCTTCCAGATTTTCCAGTTTTGCAGAGTATAGTCTTTTGTGGTAGGATCTGATGGTTTTTTGGGTTTCCCCAGTTTCTGTTGTTATGTCTCCCCTTTCATTTCTGATTTAATTGTTAATTTGGATACTGTCTCTGTGTCCTCTGGTTATTGTGGCTAAGGGTTTATCTGTCTTTTTTATTTTTCTTAAAGAACCAGCTCCTGGTTTAGTTGATGGTTTGTTCCTTTTTGTCTCTACTTGGTTGATTTCAGCCCTGAGTTTGATTATTTCCTGCCATCTACTCCTCTAGGGTGTATTTGTTTCTTATTGTTATAGACCTTTCAGGTGTGCTGTCAAACTGCTAGTGTATGCTCTGTCTGTTCTTTTTGGAGGCACTCAGAGCTATGTGTTTTTCTCTTAGCACTGCTTATATTGTGTTTGGGTATGTGGTAGCTTCATTTTCATTGAATTATAAAAAGTCTTTGATTTCTTTCTTTCCTTTTTCCTTGACCAAGTTATCATTCAGTATAGTGTTGTTCAGCTTCCACATGTATGTGGGCTTTCTATGGATTTTTATGTTATTGAAGACCAGCCTTAATCTGTGGTGATCTGGTAGGATGCACAGGATTATTTCAGTCTTCTTGTATCAATTGAGACCTGTTTTGTGATCAATTACATGGTCATTTTTGGAGAAGGTACCATGAGGTGCTGAGAAGATGGTATATTCTTTTGTTTTAGGATAAAATGTTCTATAGATATTTGTCAAATCCATTTGCTTCATAACTTCTGTTAAATTTCACTGTACCTCTGTTTAGTTTCTGTTTCCAGGATCTGTCCATTGCTGAGAGTGGGGTGTTGAAGTCTCCCAATATTATTGTGTGAGGTGCAATGTGTGCTTTGAGCTGAGTAAAGTTTCTTTTATGAATGTGGGTGCCCTTGCATTTGGAGCATAGATGTTCAAAATTGAGAATTCTTCTTGGTAGGTTTTTCCTTTGACCAGTATGAAGTGTCTTTCCTTGTCATTTTTGATAACTTAGGTTGAAAGTCAATTTTATTTGATATTAGAATGGTTACTCCAGCTTGTTTCTTGGGATTATTTGCTTGGAAAATTGTTTTCCAGCCCTTTACTCAGAGGCTATGTCTGTCTTTGTCACTGAGATGTGTTTCCTGTGCAGCAAAATGCTGGGTCCTGTTTATGTATGCGGTCTATGCTGTTTTACTGGGGAATTGAGTCCATTGATATTATGAGATATTAAGTAATAGTAATTGTTGCTTCCTCTTATTTTTGCTGTTAGAGATGGGATTATGTTTATGTGGCTATCTTCTTTTTGGTTTGTTAAAAGTAGATTATTTTCTTGCTTTTTCTTGGATGTAGTTTCCCTCCTTGAGTTGGAGTTTTCCATCTATTATCCTTTGAAGGGCTATATTTGTGGAAAGATGTGTAAATTTGTTTTTGTCATAGAATATCTTGGTTTCTCCATGTACGGCAATTGCGAATTTTGCTGGGTATATTAGCCTGGGCTGGCATTTGTGTTCTCTTAGGGTCTGTATGATATTTGCTCAGGATCTTCTAGCTTATATAGTCTCTGGTGAGAAGCCTGGTGTAATTCTGATAGGTCTGTCTTTATATGTTACCTGACCTTTCCCCCTTATTGCTTTTAATATTCTTTCTTCATTTAGTTCATTTGGTGTTTTGATTATTATGTGACAGGAGGAATTTCTTTTCTGGTCCAATCTATTTGGAGTTCTGTAGGCTTCTTGTATATTCATGGGCATCTCTTTCTTTAGGCTAGAGAAGTTTTCTATAATTTTGTTAAAGATATTTACTGGTCCTTTAGCTTGGGAATCTTTGCTCTCTTTTATACCTATTTTCTTTAGGTTTGGTCTCCTCATTGTTTCCTGGATTTCCTGATTGTTTTTGGTTAGGAGCTTTTTGCATTTTGCCTTTTTTTTTTTTTGACTGTTGTGTCCATGTTTTCTATGGTATCTTCTGCACTTGAGATTCTCTCTTCTATATCTTGTATTCTGTTGGTGATGCTTGCGTCTATGAATACTGGTCTCTTTCCTAGATTTTCTATCTCCAGGGTTGTTTCCCTTTGTGATTTCTTTAGTTTCTATTTCCATTTTTAGATTCTGCATGGTCTTGTTCAGATCCTTCACCGGTTTGGTTGTGTTTTCCTGTAATTCTTTTTTTTTTTTTCTTTTTCTTTTTTTTTTGATTTTTAATATTTTTATTACATATTTTCCTCAATTACATTTCCAATGCTATCCCAAAAGTCCCCCATAGCGCCCCCCACTTCCCTACCCACCCATTCCCATTCTTTTGGCCCTGGCATTCCCCTATATTGGGGCATATAAAGTTTGCAAGTCCAATGGGCCCCTGTAATTCTTTAAAGGACTTTTGTGTTTTGTCTTTAAGGGTTTCTACTTTTTTACCCGTGTTCTCCTGTATTTCTTTAAGGGAGTTATTTATGTCCTTCTTAAAGTCCTCTATCATCATTATGAAATGTGACTTTGAATCTAAGTTTTGCTTTTCCGGTGTGTTGGGGTATCCAGGATTTCCTGTGTTGGGAGAACTGGGTTCTGATGATGCCAAGTAGCCTTGGTTTCTGTTGTTTATGTTTTTGCTCTTGCCTCTTGTCATATGGGTATCTCTGATGTTATCTGGTCTTGATGTCTCTGACTGTGGCTTGTAACCTCCTGCAAGCCTGTGTGTCAGTACTTCTGGGAGACCAGTTCTCTCCAGAATGAATTTTGGTATGGAGTGCTGTGGCACAGGTTCATCTCCAGGGCATAGACGGAAACCTGAATGATCCTGTCCCTGGCTGTTCCTTGGTTCCTGTGTCCTAATGACTCTGGGCTGGTTTCTCTTGGGCCATCAATTTGAGCAGAAGTGGTGGTCTTACCTGTCCTCACAGGTGTATCAGCACTCCTGGGAGACCAGTTCTCTCCTGGCAGTATTTGGGTATGGAGTGCAGTAGCACCAGATCAGCTCCAGGCGCAGATCTCAACTATTTTTAAAGTTTTGTTTTGAGACAGGGTCCTGTTAAATGGTCCTCATACTTACTATGTAGTCCAGAAAGACCTCAGACTTGTGATTCTTCTACCTTTGTTGCTAGTGCTGGGTCAACAGTGTCTGTACCATGCTTGGCTCAGGTTGCAGTGTAATGGCATGGTCACTGTGTCTAGGTAGTTCTCAGAAGTGAGCAGTGGTGGAAAGGCTTAGTAGCTCTTCTCCTCTCTTTTCCTAGTATTTGGTTGGGGGGGGGGTGGGCTCTCTTACATCTAACTAATAGCCACATAGTCATCCATAAGTTTGCAGAAATATATTCTATTTTGTAGCTGGGTCTTTTGTGGGGTAGAAAAATGTCTCAGCCTCAGTGTTAGGAGCACTTACTTTTCCAGAAGACCGGAGCTCTGTTCCTAGTGCCCACATGAGGTGGCTCGTTCTCAGTGGCCTCTAATTCTGGCTCCATTATCTGCCTCTGTAGGCAGTCTCTCTGATTCTCTCTTACACACACTCACAGTTAAATAAAACTAAACTGTCTCCTTATGAGTAGTTTTGGACCTTCATTGTCACAATACAGCCACTCATTCCCCCCTTAACTACCTTAAAAACTTAATTATGAAAGTTGTCTAAATGACTAGTAGCTTTGTTTTTTAAAAGCACATATCACAAAGCCTTCCAAAAACAAAGGTTTTAACTACTCTGTTGTCCATATGGTGTTATAGATATATAGTCATATGACTGTCCTTGTAACTTCCCAAAATGGACAAAGCAAGTAAAAAATAGAGACAAAACATCTGAAATTCATATGTATTTCAGGACTTTCACAGTAAACATGCACCCACATGTGGGAGGGTACTGAGATGTGGCATTTCTGCCTTCCTCTGAGTGGCTCCATGTGTCTCAGCATTAGTGACAAGTCTCTCGAGACCCCGTCTACAGTTCTTGCTAGATAGCTGGGATGCAAATCATGAAGAGGCCATTGCCTTGTCAGACAGGTTCATTTCCACAGTGCCAAGTGGCAAAGCATTCTGGGCTGAAGGCAGAATCAGTTCTCCCAACGCCCTGATGGACTCTTAGAAACTAGGCGTCTTGTGAGGAAGACCTGCTTCTTTCTTAGCAGGAATAGCTGATGTCTGGATAGCTGTTTCTCTTAGACCCTTTACATCCTACCATGAACCTTGGACTCTGATGTGTTCAGAACAAAGGTTACAGAAGAATTATAGCTGAAATATACTGTACCTGTGGTGTCAGTGAATTCTTATCTTCTTTCTCTAAAGGATGCCTTAGAGGTTGTAGGACATTGTCTTTCACATCTCTGTGAGGAGGACAATGGTTTTGTTAAACAAGTAGGAGGTCCAAGAGAACTGTTCCCATTCAGAACTGAATATTAAGTGGAAAGGACCCAATATGAGACCTGCACATAAAAATAAGTCATGTGCTGCACATACACATATGCACACTCACACATGCACACACAAGCATGCGTGCACATACACAAGAAGGTGGGTGTCTCTACAAGCAAAATGACAGATATTCTTTGGTAGAAAGAGTGCTTTTGAAATCAGAATAATCTTAGAGAGAATCATCCTTAAAACATTTAGACAGCATAGGTGCAAAAAATTGAAAGATCAAAGAAACAAGAAGATTGAAATGAAGATAAAAGAAGATGGAAGAGACATTTATAAGGAGTGAAAAAAGTGATTCCATGGACCATTGAAACAGCTCAGCAAATAAAGGCCAAACCCGAGGACCTGAGTTCAGCCTCTGGGACCAGCATGGTTGAGGAAGGGGCTGGGTCCCTCCAGCTGTTTCCTGATGTCCTGTTGCATGGCATTATTCTTGGGAAGATGTGAACCATTACCCTATATAGGAACTGATCAAAGTACCACTGTAGCAGCAAATTAGGTAAACTGCTTTGTGTTTCCTGTAGGTCACACTCCCAGACACCTACCAGAGCCCTCTGAATTTGTGAATGAACCCTCCCCCTCCCACACCCCAGTTAATTTTAAATGCCTTGCTAGCTCAAAGGCTGGGCAGTTCTAATCCTTCCCTCTGCTAGCAAACACTCCCCTTTGGTACTTCTGAGTTAACATCTTTTAAAATCTGTATTTCATCTCTGCTACTCCAAACACAATTGGAAAAGAGGCCTGTGTGGCCATTTTCCCTCATTCTCATATGTTGGTGGGCCTTTAGGTCTGGTCTTTCTTCTTCCCCGTCATGGCAATCTCTCTTTCCTTTCTTCGAGTTCCTGCCAGCCATTGGCTGTTGGTTCTTTACTGATCAATCAAAACCCAATTGGGGACAAGGAATTTCGGTGTTTGAACATGCAGATTCCTGGTTTTGGGGGCCAGATTAATTCAAAACATTAGAACAAATCCCCAACATACCATTGAGATCCCTACTTGGTGAACCAAATGGATTTTATTGGGGTTACTTACAGGAACATGGATGAGGGGTTACGCACTATAGCAGAAGTGGCTCAAAGACACCTGCATCACCAGAGCCCACCGAGCTTGAGTGACAACTCATGAAAGCTGGAAACTTGGCACACATGCACAGCCTAGCAGCAGTGCAGCAGGTTGGTCTTTGGCTCTTCTAAGCATCTTGGGTGGTCCTTACAGCTTATTCAAGGTTGGAGAGGGAGAGGTTTCATGAATCTGCTCAGTTTCAGGGACTTTCAGTAACTTTTGACTTGTTTACTTCTTTAGCTTATCAACCTTTCTGGCAGGATAAAATGTTTCATTTCTCTTTAGGACATTCAGCATCTTAAGGAGCTTTTCTCTAAGATAGGTTTTATCTTGGAGAAAATTACTATACATGTGCACCCTGGGAAGCATAGCCTACTTGTAAAAACACACACACACACACACACACACACACACACACACCACCCCTAAATAAATAAATAAATAAATAGCTAGGTAGATAGATAGATAGATAGATAGATAGATAGATAGATAGATAGATAGATAAGTAATTTTCAAAGTCATATTATTACTGGGGAGGTTGGATTCCTTTTCTGGTATTATTAGTAAAAGAATTTTCAAAACCAGATATAGTGTTGCATGTGTTTAATCCCAGTACTCAGGAGGCAGAGGCAGACAGATGTCTTTGAGTTCAAGGCCCTCCTGGTCTACATAGCGATTTCCAGGATAGCTAGGGCTATGTAGATAGAACCTGTCTCATAAATGAATGAATGAATGAATGAATGAATGAATGAATGGATTTAAGATTGGATTCTGAGTTTGAGAACAGTTTTAATTACATTTAAAAGAAAACCCCCAGCGGGGCCGGGGGATGCAGTGGGGGGTAGGTAGGAGTGGAGAATGGGCAAGCTCCACACCTGCCTAGAAGAGGAAGATGGAGAACAAGAAAAGAGCAAGCCATACCAAAGCCAGCCACATAGGGGACAGATAGTCATACTGATAGGAAGTAAGGTTTCAGAGAAAGAATGAAAACCCTGGAGTTCTAGAAAGCAGATTTTGTTTTTGTTTTTTCCCCTGGGACAGTCTCACTGTGCAGCTCTTAACTAGCCTGGAGCTTGCTGTGTAGACCAAGCTGGCCTATAGCTCACAGAAATCTACCCGCCTTTGCTTCCCAGGGCTGGGGTTGCAGGTGTGCATCAGTACTCTCACTCAGGGGAAGCCTAGTTAGATTCTGTCCATCATCTAAAGACACAGACAAGAAGAAAAAGGACAAGTTAGGCTTTTCTGAATAATTCAGAAAAGTGGGCAGGCATAAGCCAGCTTCATAGCTGCATCCCATAAGTGCCCTCACTGAAAGCGGCTATCTCAGAGGGAAAAGCACACTATCTCATTAAAGAGAGAGGCATCACTCCTGTTTCTTTAGCACGATTTAAGGTGAACCTGTCTTCCTGAGGTCTGGGCCCAGCTAGAATGCCAGGTCCTCACCTAGGCTAGAGGATCCTTCTCTTGACCAGAAGGAAACAGCTTTTCCTTAATGGTCCTTCACTACCACCATAAGAATTTCAAAATGGGAAACAATGTCAAGAAATTGCACCATTGCTGCTGAGGTCTCAGTTTCATGAGGACAAGCTTTGGGAAAGAGGCTCTGAGATCTGTATGGACTAAGGGGTCTGAGGAATGAGCTACTGTAGCCATGCTTTTTTATTAAGTGTATAGGAAGCCAAAGTAAAGAAATAGTAAGTGATGGGTAGATGGTAGACAGACAGACGGATGGATGGATGGATGGATAGCAGAACATGATCAAGTCAGGTGCTTCAAATATTCACAGAAATTGATAGCCCCTCTAAGGGAGTCAGCTGGAGTGGCTGACTCACAGTGTCCCCTCGTGTGTGATGGTTCCGTAACAGAGATGACATCATCAAATCAGGTGCTGTCAGCGGGCGTTCCCATTGAGCTTTCTTTCCATGTTCTCCTTGGGGCTCCACCTCTGCTTCTCCTCCCCACTGACAGCCCTTTTATAAACAGTAGTCATGCTTGTCGGAAATGGTTTACTTGTAAGCTGTTCTCGAGGACAAATGTTTTTATTCTTGGGCATTTTTACTGTCTTCTTCTCTCCTGTGTAGTTAGTGAGGCCCATCTATCCCCAGACAAGAAGTCTTAGAGCACATTCTAGACAAACATACTTGGGTCATCTGCTTCCAGAGCCAGATTTCCAGTGAGCTCAACCAGCAGTTGACCAAATCTAATGTACATTACAGAGCTAAAGAGCTCTATCACAGTCAGGGCTGAAATGTTCATGTAGTTGCATATATAGATGGGCTCATTATGAACTGGTTATGAGTTCACTGAACACTCATTAAAATGGAGACATCTCCTGTTGAATTACCCTGATGATGAAGAAGGAACCACACACACAGCTAAGCAGGAAATCTTCCCTGTGCTGCTTAATACTGATCACCAACCTGGCAGGATGCAGAATCGTTGAGGAGGGTAGAGCTTGTTCTCTGGGTTTGTCTATAAGGGAGCTTCTTAAGGTAGGGCTAATTGAGATGGGAAGCCTTACCCTAGCTGTGTGAAGCACCGTTCCACAGGCTGCACAAGAAGGAGAAAGCAAGCTGCAGGCCGTCAACAGTCACGTCTCTGTTATGTAACAGGGATGCCCTCGGCCCAGCTGCCTCATGTGCCTGCTGGTGCCCTTTCTCTGCCACGACGGACTCTGGAACTAGGATCCTAAGTAAAAACCTCCCTTAAGTTGTGTTTGTTAGTTACGTTCTGGTAGCAGCAGAAGGGAAAACTGAGGCACGCTTGCTACATGCAGGTGCTTCACCTATAACGGAGCTGGTAGAATCATGTTAGTCTGAACTTCTGAGCTTGCCTAAAGGTGGTGGAGCCGTGTGCCAGAGTGACAGTGTGATCTGATTGAAATGTCACTAAAGTGCAGCTTGATGACACCCTCAAATGTGCAAAAGTTCAGAGTTGTGGCATTCACAAGCCTCACTGAAAAGCCTCCGTTGGGGTTAACCCAGCCGATGGGAGGCGGATCAATGAGGAGTCTACAAATGGAGGGGCTGACATGTGAAAATGCCACCTTTAAAACGGAATAAACTGACAGAATCAACGGATGGGAAGAGGAAGAGGGTTGGTGAGACTGGATGGGAGATGAGAGGTAATGAGGGTGATGACTGCCTAAATATATCATGTACCAGGATGAAAATGTCATCACGAGTCTCATGTATAATACATGCTAATGAAGATCATTCAAAAGGTCACAGGGCAGCAAAAATCCCTGAAAGGCCAAGCAGTAGGTGAAGACTGGGCAGAGAGTGTGGACAGGAGACGCCTGCTCTGCGCCTCCTCCTTTATGGTGCGTGGGGGAGGACTGAGCTTTGACTTTGGTCAGTCGGGAAGGCTCTTAGTACACTTGCCACCACCTTTGCGTGTAGACTTTTGAAATCGGCAAACTGGGAGTAAGGAAAATAACTGAGCGAGAGCAAATGATTTCGGACGTGTAGACATGTAGCTCCGTGGTATGGTGCCTGCTTTAGCATGTGTGAATCTCTGCTTTGAACTCCAGCACTCTCAAGTGCCTGGACACACACACACACCATGGAGCAAAATCAAAAGCAAAGGGAATGGCAAGGAATTGTAAAGGATTAAAATAAAGGCTAATTAAATAAATTTCTTTAATTAACTGTCTTTCATTAAGATTTAGTTACAGATGGCTTATAGGTCGAGCACTTACTGTTCTTCTAGAGGACCACATTTGGATCCCTGCACCCGTGTCAGGTGGCTCACAACTGTCCTTACCTTCTTCTGGTTGCCAAGGGCACCTGCATACACATGGTACACATGAATGCACACAGGCACATGAACATCCATATACATAGAAATCAGTTCCATTTGACTTGTTATGTGTATGTATGTGGGGTATGTGTGGGGTACCATAGTACCCGAGGAGGTCAGAGGACACCCCTGTGGTAACTTTGGTTTTTCCTTCTGTTATGTGTGTCCCAGGGTCATCAGATATGTTTACTTCCTGAACCACCTCAGTAATACTAAATACTACTTTTACCACCACCACTACTACCACCACCACCTCCACCACCACCACCACCACTACCACCACCACCTCCACCACCACCACCACCACTACCACCACTACCACCACTACCACCACCACCACCACCACCTCTACCACCACCACCACCACCACCACCTCCACCACCACCACCACCACCACCACCACTACCACCACTACCACCACCTCCACCACCACTACCACCACCACCACCACCACCTCTACCACCACTACCACCACCACCACCACCACCACCACCTCCACCACCACCACCACCACCATCACCACTACCACCACCACCACCACCACCACCTCCACCACCACCACCACCTCCACCACCACCACCACCACCACCTCCACCACCACCACCTCCACCACCACCACCACCACCTCCACCACCACCACCACCACCACCACCACCTCCACCACCACTACCACCACCACCACCACCTCCACCACCACCACCACCACCACCACCACCACCTCCACCACCACCACCACCACCACCACCACCACCACCACCACCACTACCACCACTACTACCACCAAACAATTAAATTGGTGTTGGTTATTTGTAAGTCAGAATCCTTCAGGAAGCAAGAGGGTGGTCAGAAATACACAGCTAGGTTGAAAGCGATGGATCAGAGGTAAAGAACACTGGCTGCTTTCCTATAGGACCAGGGTTTCGTTCTAGTAGCCACATGTTAGCTAACAGCTGTACCTCCAGTTCCAGGGCCTCTAATGCCCTCTTTTGGCCTCCATAAGCTCCAGGCATTTGTGTGGTGCACAGACATGTATGCAGACAAAACCCATACACATAAAATAAAATAATAAAAAATAGACAAATTCAGACTGAAAGAGAGCAGGGATACTATCTGAGTGCTTAGCCAAAGCTTTGAACGAATGCTTCAGACTGAAATTGGTTGGTTGGTTGATTGATTGATTGAGGTAACCAGAGTTCAATACCAAGGCCTTATGCTTATGAGTCTACAATTAAGCTTTGTTCCATTTCTAAACTAATTCAGAAGAGTATTTGGTAACAGCATACCTTGCGTCTTGTCATCGATTCCAGAGACCCTTTTCTCCAAACACTGCTGAGAATCACCTTGCATCCAGAGAGCCACATCCAGAGAGTAGCAGACATTGGTGTGAAAAGGTGTTCTCAGCAGGGTCCAGGTACAGAAGCGACCTAGTGCATCATTGTTCCAGCCTCATAAGGATTTGTGTAGTTGCTGAGGCCAGAGCTCCCGAGGCTCTGGGTAGATTTGGGTCTGTTCTGCAGCTTTTGTTGCTGCTCCCTTCTGTCTTAGCCAGTGTTCTATTGCCATGATTTAAATATAAGGACAAATTAAGTAGATTAAAAGATTAAGCCAGGTCTGGTAGTTCACACCTTTAATCTCAGCATTTGAGAGCAAAGATACTCAAATCTCTGTGGATTCAAAGCCAGCCTTGTCTATGTAGTGAGTTCCAGGACAACCAGAGCTATATAGTGAGATCCTGTCTTTAAAAACAAAGCAAATAAATTTAGGTAAAATTAATAATAAGTTTGAACATATAGTAACTCTTTGTTCCATAAACAGACACTGTAGTTTTTTTTTTTTTTTTTATAAAGTAACTTAAGGAACATCTTAAGAACTGATTGTGTATTTTCAATGTAGTGTGAGAAATTAGGTGTTATTTAGAAACTCTACCATTAAGATTAGATAAAATATGAAATCTTAGGTGGAGGTTGGAGCAATTCTGGTTGAAATTTAGGGTCTGAGCCAGGACTTTACAAGGCTCTCACTCAAAAGAGCCTTCTTCAGGATACAGTTGCAGAGCCCTGTGTAAAGATGGGAAACAGTTTTAAGATGTAACATTTCCACTTTGGAACAGAAAATAATTGAGCTTACATTGTCACCTTCTGCTCAAGACACATGGTTGTAGGAGGAATTTTGAGTGTATAGAAGTATGTTCAGGCAGCTAATTCTCCTGACTTAGCAGAATTAAGTCTCCATGTGCTAGGGAGACATAGTGGCATTTCCCAGGAATAGGGAGAGTCTGTTCTAGGAGTGTTTAAAATGCATGGGGCAGATAAGGATACAGTGCAGCTATGGAAGAGATGGAAAGACTAGGATAGAACGCAGAGGTGGGTGTAGGAGAGGGAGTCAGACCTCAGTGGATACTTTTTTCTTTTTTGAGACGTGGTTTCATTCTGTAGACCTTGCTGGCTTGGAACTCACTGTGTAGACCAGTCTGGCCTGGAACGCTCCGCCTGCCTCTGCCATCTGAGTGCCAGTACTAAAGCTATGCGCCACACACACCCCTCACTGAATACCTTTGCTTTTGCTTTTGAACCTGGAGGGCACCTTCTCCAGAAAGCAGAGGCGTAACATTGGTGTTGTGTTCCGAAGCGGTGGCATGTGTGCCACCCTTATCTTCCCCCCTCTGCCTTTCCAGAAGCGCGGAAGGTCATATTGAATGAGCAGAGATAAGTTAGCTTATGATTCTGAGGATGGTGTCTGTGTCTGGCATGGCTGCTGGCTTCTGAATGGAAGTATTCAGACACAGAACCAAGGGCTTTTAATACAAAACTAATTTCTTTCTTCCTTTGTTTGTTTCTTTCTTCCTCCACCCTGCCCCCCCTTTTCTGAGTCAAGGACTCACTTCAAGTTTGGTCTGGAACTTATTGTTAAGCCCAGGTTGGCCTCAAACCCAAGTCAGTGTCCCTGCCTTGACCATCTGAGTGCTGATTACAACCATGGCTCATTTTACCCAGTGAAAGTTGATGGTTGTTCATGCTTCTGACATGTTTAGGAAAACCAGGTTAGCATAGTTCTTCCTATGAGATCAAAACGTATGTGACACCAGAGATAAAATACAGAATCCAGTATGTGGGGGGACTTTCAAAGTTGACATGTAATGAAGGTGCCTTAATGGAAAGCTGTGGTAGATGAGATCACCCAGCCTGTGTAAGTCTTTGCAGTTCAGAAGGTGTATGTTTCAGTGCACTGCATGCGTGCTGGTGGTCCCAAGGCTCATGCCAGTGTGGGTGGCGATAGTTACCCTTCTGATGTGTTTGTGTTAGTGTGGTCCATGATATTCACACACGCGACAAAGTCCCCTGATAGTGCATTCTTAGAATGGATCTCTGCTAAGTGCCTCATGACTGTATAACTCAAGATCAGCAACACTGAGTAAGTCATCAATATATGCAAGCAGATGTTAACAGCAGTGTGTAAACAGTTCACAAAAGTTGGTTTGTAGACACTAAATTCTGTTGGAGACTGTCTACATCAGGAAAGAAAGTGTATAACGAATACTGTTGACTGGCAAAGATAACATCAGTGAGGAGATCAGGTTTGCTTTTTGAATTAGGAAATAGTTCCAAAGTGGTAAGTCTAAGATAGCGGCTTCAGGTGGCGGAGTGAGTATAGAGAAGTAACTAGTTCCCTGCAGCCATGTGACTTAGTTCTGAGACTTGACCTCAGTTTTGCAGTGCCGTGAAACTGCCTCATGTCACAACCATATATTAACTGCTTACAGTTATATCAATTATACTAGGTATCTGTTTATGATAGTAACAGCAAACACTCCTTTGGATTGTGGGTTGCCATCTTATTGAATGGGTGTAAGGGGTTTAGTATACGAAAAAAAAATCCCTGTTTTATAGTTTTTTTGTCTTGCTGTTGTTATAGTACTACACTGAATTTTGTATGTGTATGTGCATGTCTTTGCATGCAGAATGCTTTTATAATGTCAAATTCCTAAATACTTACTGGATGTATAATAAATGGGCTCTACACGCTGAACATTTTGATAGTGTGAATTTCTTCAGCTTCTCATCACTACTACTGCAGACCCTACTCCCACCTTCAATATTAGCCACATTTGGTTTGTAATACATTTCCAGATGGATTCAGCAACGTTTGATGTTTATTTAAAAATACTGAGTCTTCCTGTATATGTGCAGGCAAAACACTGCACATGATTTAATAAACAGAAATAAATCCTTAAAACTATATTTGTTTCCTCTTCTCCAACATATATTTGTTAGAGATGGCTTTTGGCTTTTCGTGTGGTTTGTAGTACTAATTTTCCCCAGACAGGGTTAAACCAGAGCAGCAGCTGTAGTTTCCTTGGCTGACTCTTGGCTTCAATAGAGAAGTCTCTAGACTTTTTAGTTTGAAAGATTCTCAGCCCTAGTCACCTGGTGTCTTAGGATTTCGTTGCTGTGAAGAGACATCATGACCATGGTAACTCTTATACTGGAAAGCATGTAATGGGGGCTGGCTTACAGTTTCAGAGGTTTAGCTCATTATCATTGTAGTGGGAAGCATGGCAGCAGGCAGGCAGGCAGGCAGGCATGGTGCTGGAGAGATGCCTGAGAGTTCTACATCTGGATTTGCAGGCAGTAAGGATTTCTTTTCACAAGTTGGAATCTTAGCTGGGTGGGCTCTTTCCCTGAGGTCACTGAACCCTTTATTTTATTTAACATCAGGTTATCTCCTTGAACACAGGACTCAGCTCTGTTCTACTTCCTGGTGCCCCCTTTCTCCTTGAGCTGTGCACTTTACATTTGTTCTTGTTTAGTTTGCTCCTTTTTATTATTTATCTTTGTTAGAGTCAAAGCTAATAACTACATGACAGAGTCAATACTACGCTGTTTTGAAATTTGCTCTGCCAGCACAGTGAATCCACAACCCTTACAGTTGTGGTAGAGCTGACCCTGGGGAGTGGGGCATAAAAAGGTGGCCTGAGGGTGTGAGCAAGGGAGGGCTGGCCCAGCCACTTGTCTGCTTTGCAGTGCTGTTAGCAAGGTAGAGATGTTCTCCCTTTTTTGCCCTTGTTACTACAGTGGGCAGGAGAGCTGACCCTGATGGGGTCATAAGAGCTAGCTGGAGAGCTGGTCTGCCCCTCACCTGCTACAGCACTTGGGAGAGTAGGTTCCGCACCTCAGCTGGGCAGCAGGGTGGAGCTGGCCCTGTTTGTGTCACTGGGCAGCCCCACGGGTGTGAGATCTGGAGAGCAGGTGGACTGAGCAGCTCAGATACCCCTCAGGCCCAGATCCAGAGCTTTGAATTGGCCCCTGTATCTACCCCACCAATGGACTGCTGGAGTTTGTCAAGGGGCTGGACAAACAGATTTAAAGCTGCAGGATCTCCATGACACAGGGCAACAGTAGGCTATCTGAGAGGACTCCCAGTGAGGGTCCAGTGTTGATAGAGTAGCAGAGGCCTTGCAGCAGACCAGTGACTCATTGCAGTGAACACTTGCAAGCAAAGAAGCATGGACAAGAGGGTATGCTGTATGACACACTGTGACAGACTACAGCTTCCACAATGAGATTTTTTTTCCTTTGTTGTGGGTGAGGTTACAAGGGTGGAGGTCGGTTATGAGGGGAAGGGGAGAGAAGTGAGATTGCAGTGCATGATATGAAATGCACAAAGAACCAATAAAAAGTTAAAAAAAAACATTATTTTTTTTCTGAAGGGTCTCATGTCCTAGGCTCGCCTCAAACTTGCTTGCTGTACAACTGAAACTGAGATGGCCTTGCACTCTCAGTCTTTTCTTACCTCCCAAGTGCCAGGATTATAAGTGTGTGCATCGTTCTACCTGGCTACTTTTCAAAATTCTAATTTCCTATATATTTCGAACATCTAAAAATGATAGTAAAATAGTAAATGAAATGTAGAAGCACAACATTATATCATTTTTACGTATATCATCTCCATTGTATCATTGCCTTAACTGTGCTGAGGGGAGTGGGGAAATCTGATATAGAGAGTTAAAGTACTTTCCTTGGATTTGGTGAGTCATGGGTAGGATTTGAATTCAGGCCACCTGGTGGCAAATGACATGGTCTCTTTTGTTTGTTTGCTTGTTTTTGAGATGGGTCTCTCATTATGTAGTCCTGACTGTCCTAGAATGCACTATGTAAACCAGGCTGGCCTCTGCCTACTAAGTGCTGGGATTAAAGGCACCCACCACTACAAAAGAGCATAGTCTTAAATAACAATAAAAAAAATACTTGATTAAAAATATAGCAAACATGAATGGTACTTAGTACCTACTGTTAATAAGTGCCTACACATTACCATATTTTGAATCCGTTACACGTAGTGAGTAGATCTTTCCCTGTCTGAACAGCAGATCATAAGAGTACGACCCTCCCTGATTTAATCACTTTTCCTTTTTGTGACCTTCAGCACCCCCTGTTAAGCTTCAGTCTAGCTCACAGTAGCTCAGCATCTGGCAAGAATGCTATAAACAGGTACTTAGGAAATTCTGCTCTGTAGCCAGGTAGTACCCCAGGGAGCTGAGATAGAGCCATAAATGCCAGACACTCATGGAAGAATGGGTTTTTTAAAGTGGCTTAAGTACAAGGGCATAGTTTTTTGGAGTAGGTGGTGAGTAAGTTGGCTTGTTAAAAATATATATATAATTAGAGTTGATGATTTACTGATACCTGGCTTACTTCCTGGTTCACTAAGCTTTTTAGCCTTGGGCCAGTAACTCAGTTCATCAGAGCATGCCTCCAGAAGAGATCGAATAATGTTGGGGATGAGTTGACTGTCACTGGGACATTGATTTGCTGTTTTCCTGCCTCAGTTTCCCTGCTGTAGGACTGTAGCCTGAGCCACCATACAGTGCTGGTCTTGGACTTTCAAGTTCAGTCTGTTGTCTTCATTCTCCAAAGTCTCCAGGCTCTGAGTGGTCTAGAAACTTATTCTCCTATGGGTCTGTGATCCCTGACATGGGAGACTATGGATCCACTTGGTTATAAATGCCTGTGCCCAGAGCTGAAGTATGTAGACTTGTAGGGGCTTCAGATGGGCCGTGGCCTAAGCACCTTGGTGTCTGGCCTTTCCCTCTCCTGTGGTCTGAAGAACTCACACTCCATGGAGGATAGACAATAGGTATGGTACAAGGGCAGCCAGCTTGTGTGTATTACTTGATATGTTTTTGAAAATACCAAAGCCAGCATATGGTAAAGTATGTTTTTAAAAAAAAATCATAAAATTAAGAAGATTTAGAAATATCAAGTGGAAGCATTTAATATCAAACATCTTGAAATAATCTGTAAATGAGAACAAATTCATTGTTTCTTTGTAGTCCCAGGGAGGGTTTTGTCCACTCTAAGCAAAGGTTGTCTGCAATGAGAGCTGGGATCAGCTGGGATCAGCTGAGTTGGGGCCCTCAGACTCCTCAAGCTCCTGAGACTGCTTTTCTGTGTAACCTTCCAGCAGTTGGTCCCAGTGATGTTTTACCCTCCTCCCCTTTATAGTTAGGAGATTATCGAATGCTTTTGAAACAGAAAGTAGTATTTTGGCAGTTGTTTTCGTACAGGCTTTTGGAATCTATCAGAGTATCTTGACAGAAAGTGGGCTTCTTTCTCCTGAATGGAGATGGGAAAGAGATGCTCCTGTCGCATCCTCAGGAGATGGCAGGGGCTGTGTCTACACATATGCCATGGCAGTTTAAGAAGATTCCGTAGTCAGTCCAAAAGTTTAGGGAGTGAGGAAGTAAGGCCTTGGCACAGAGCCCGTGCTGAGGTAGCTGCAGCTCAGGCATAGGTTCTTTTCTGCATTTCACCAGCTCTTTAGTTTGGGTAGCTTAGCTTTTCAGTGCCCCAGTTCTTCGGTCTGCAAAACTGGGACAACTGTATCTTCTTTGTGTTCTTGTGAAGGTCAGAAAAATATGACAGCTCGCTGAGAGTCAGGGGTCGGAGGTATAGACAGGAATATTATTTACGCTTCTATTCTGGACCAACAAGCTAATACTGTAAACTTTGCAACTACTTTCAAATGATTCTCAGGCAGCACAGTCTCTCTCTCTCTCTCTCTCTCTCTCTCTCTCTCTCTCTCTCTTCCTCTCCCTCTCCCTCCCCCCTCTCTTTCTCTCTTTCTGTTTTTAACTTCAAGGGAATATTCTAGACTTGGTGAGCTTATAATGACAGCATGAGTGGGGTGTGGTCTGGAGCATTGCCGTCTAAACCTGTGTTGATGACTTTGTGCTTTTAGGTACACCAAGCTTGGCTACGCAGGCAACACTGAACCACAGTTCATTATCCCGTCATGTAAGTAAAGCTCTCCCTTGGGTTCTCAAGGCTTGTGTTCCTCAGCTTTGAAAGCAGCCCAGTTCTGTGTATGAGGTGTCATAATGGTTTTAGTGTCATCTTGTAGACCATCACCCACTTCCTGGGAAGGGCTGCTTACTCTGAGCATTGCTATGGGAGGTGTTGTCACCTGGACTTCATTAGCAGCATGCTTGTTCTTGATCCCTTCAAACTCCTTTCTTTGTCATTGGCTTTCTAGTTTCACCTCTGGAGGCTACCAGGGGGCCTTTCATTGTTTTCTAAGTGTTCTAACTGCCTGGATCTGTCTCTCTAGTTTCTTAAGGCTGATCTGTAATCTTAAGGAAACACAGTTTCATGGCCTGGCTGAGTGTCAATCCCATGGCACCAGTCACTGTTGAAACACTTTTTGTTTGTTTGTTTGTGGCAATGAGAGAGGCCTATGATTACCCTTTCCATACCATTTAGAAGAGTTCTGTTTCTTTAACTATTCATCAGCCTAAGGTGGTGTACTTAGGTGTCATGCCTTGGGCAAGAGCTCACCCTAC
Organism: Mus caroli; assembly: GCF_978045245.1. Taxonomy (NCBI): domain Eukaryota; kingdom Metazoa; phylum Chordata; class Mammalia; order Rodentia; family Muridae; genus Mus; species Mus caroli. The sequence goes on from NW_028227259.1 coordinate 24,091,519, forward strand.
CTGTTCTTTATTGCCCCTGGGCATCTCTCTGGAGGGCTAGTTGGGCTTTAGAGGTAGACTTCTCTGGTTTGAATCCCAGAGACAGTTTGCCCAAGGGAAAAGGGAGCAGACCCCTGTTTTGCTGCTGAGGTCCTAGGACCCAGCTCAGAAGGAGAGCTTTGTTACAATGTATTCAGGTCAAGGTCAGGATCACTAGAAAGTGCACTCCAGATTCCTAGAGGAGATCTGTGCCAAGAGCTCCAGTTCCGTGCCTGCAGGAGAATGGCAGCTCTGGCTTTCTTGGGGTGTGCAGGTGCCACATGTGGGGTATGCCTGGCGATGGGTGTTATTGGTCTTCTGTGTCCTCATTTTAAATTCATAAAGTGGAATGTTGTCTGATAAGGATGCCTAACAAATAACAGACAAGGGGACTTAGTCAATAGAACCGTAACATGGTTCTAGAAGTCCAGAGTCCAAATTTAAGGTGGTGTCTGGTGAAACATCTTTTTCTAGACTTACGGTGGGGCTGTCTTCTTTACCATTGTGTCTTCATGTCACCTTTGCTCTATGTGAGCCTGTGTGAGTATGAGAGAATTGGTGTCCCTTCCTATCAGGCTGCCACTCTAATTGCATTAGAACCCTGTCCTTGCAACCTTTGAAAATTCACTATGTTCATAAAAGTCCTGCCTCCAAATCCAGTGAAAATGGAAGCTGGGCCCCATTCTGTGGGGGCTTAGTTAGGCCCCTGACCTCTGACATCTGTACAGTGATCAGCCACTGAACTTCATTAGGGGGAGTGGTCGTTTCATGCTGAGTTGACAAATTGGGCTTTCTCATTTTTTTCAAAGCAGAGATTAGGTTTTTAACCTTGTTAAGTCCCTCATCTAGGAAGAACTGACAGTGTTCCCTTTGCTTTGCTGCCATCTGAAACTCAGCAGCGCCTGGTGGGCTGCACCACTTAACCTAACCTCATTCATGGAGGGAATTGAAGCCCCTTATTAACAGGAGTCAAAAGGCAGGCGAGCGCTCAGATGGGGGCAGTGAGAACCTCGGCAGTGGCGACAGCTAGAAGAGAATAAAGATGTCAGAGAATGGGGAGTCAAGGGCTGGGAATGTTAAAAACATATTTTATTTGTTTAAAATTTTACTTACTTATTTTTATGTGTATGGGTGTTTTGGAAAATATTAAATAGGAACAGCAAGGTCCCGAGTTATAAACTCAGCTACTCTCTGCCTGAGGTCTCCCCGCCTCTAGGCTAGCCTCTGTGTGGTGGTCTTCCTAGCTCCAGTTCTCCCACCTCAGAGCCACTCGTACCTTCTCAGCCATCCACTCCTTGTGGTTGGTGGTCCCAAATTCCAGTAAATCAAATCTCTAGAAGCTTGTAATTAAATAGTCAGATTTATATATCAATAAATTCCCACTTCACAGGATGCCCGCACAATAATTTCAGAGCCATTGATGATACAAGCTGCCCCCTAGATAAGACAAGTTACCCCAATTATTCTATCCCTATATGATATTATAGCTACCTGTGGCTATTTAAAGCCACATGGAATCTGAATTGTCCCGTTCATCCTCCATCTTTCCCCTTCTCCTGTGTCACTCCCTGTCTTTGCAACTCTTAGCTCTGCCTCCCCTTTCCCTGTTCAACCACAGGCTTCTTGTTGTATTAATATTTAAATTAATTGGACAGGGAAAATTCTGCTACATAGGGGTGTTTGGCCTGCATGTACATCTATCCATCATGTGTGTGCAGTGCCTGCAGAGTTCAGAAGAGGGCATTGGAGTCTCTGGGACTGGAGTTACAGATGGTTTTGAGCCAAAGTGTGGGTCTGGGACTTGAACCCAGGTTCTCTGGAAGAGGAGACAAGCTCTCAACTACTGAGCCATCGTTTCATCCTCATCTTTTTATTTTGTAATTTATGTGTGTTATGTTCATATTCATGTAAGTTTGTGCACTTGTGAGTGCAGAGCCCTGCACAGTCCAGAAGAGGATATCAAGTCCCTTGGAACTGGATTTATAGGCAGTTCTGAGCCAACTGAGATGGATGCTGAGAGACAAATTCAAATCCTCTGCAAGAGTGGTATGTGCTCTGAACCACTGGGCATCTCTCCAGTGCCAAACGACGGTACTGTTGGCTGCGATTCTTATGGGAGAGCCTTGCCAGAAACACAGTTGAAGATGTTAGGGCAGATGTGTGGGTGTCGAGGTAGGTGCAGGCCTTAGTCACCCTGGACCACTCACTCACCCACTGCTTGCTTTTGTGCTGAGAGGTTTCTGTTTGCAGAGGTCTCATTTACAAGACTGGTTTGAGGATGTGTGTGCTGAAGTGGCTTCAGGAGGGATGGATCTCGATCTGGCCTGGCTTGCACCAGACTCATGTCCCATAGTGCAGGAGAGAGAGAGAAAGAGGAAGAAGGGAGGAAGATATGAAGAGGAGTGGAGGGAGGGAAGGAGGGAAAGAGGGAGGGAGGGAGGGTGGGCATCAGGGCTGAAGCAAGCCTGTGATCCAAGGGTCTGCAGGCTGGCTGTGGACTTGGAGAGGTGAAAGCTGAGCCCATGCAGCCTGGCAGGAGATGGGATTGAGGTCTGGGTAATAGTCATGTGATAGACTGCATTGTCTTCCTAGGGATCCTCAATTTGCACAACAGGAATGCTTACAGGGTCCTGAGGGCTTCCATTGGGGCCTGGCTACTGGAACTATACTGTCAGTAGATCTGTCCAGGCCTCACTTGTGTCTGTCTGTTGAAGATTTTGTGTAGTCTTGGCCTCATTGTTTGAAGTTTATTATTTTTTTTCCTATTTTTGCTTTGAGGTTGTTGTGCAAGGCTTAGGCTGAGGAGAGTGGCGTGAGCACCACAGTAAAGAGAGAGGGCAGTGAACAGAGAGTGTGAACTGCACAGTGACTAGGGCGGGGTTGAGGGGGCGAGTTCCCTGTGCTCACTGCATCCTGGGGAGTTGCCAACAGCTCAGACTAGGTGCATTCTGGGATGAGGGCTTCCCAGCAGAGGGGCCTGAGGTAGCATCTGCTGCTGTTCTTTCTTTAACTGGATCTTACTGTGTAGCCCTGGCTGGCCTGGACCTCTCCATGCCTCTAACTCACATAGCTTTACCTGCCTCTGCTCTCCTGATGCTGAGATTAAAGATGTGTACTCTTACTCCTGGCCTGTTATTTTTAATGCAATGAAATTAAATATAGCCTTAATATTTTGGCTTGTTTAATTAAATGCAAGAGAAAATACAGGAAAGCTCCTGGATCCCACCCACAAAAGCACACTAACATTTCCTCTTCCTGTTAAGTAAACACATACAGTCAGGTGCTCCATAAGGAAGTGCTGGCCAGCGCTGGCCTGAACTGGACACAGGCTTTGGAATGTTTTAGTTGGTGTAAGTGAACTTGCTTGCTATGCTGTCACCTGAAGAGAGGTTCACAGATGACAGCTGTCTGTGATGACACCTTTCGGGCTCAGTCTCAGCCCCTCCTTCCTGTTCCTTCCTCTGGTGTATATTTTCTGCCTAGATTCTAGTGTTATGTTTCAGCGTTATGTCCTATGTATAAAGGTCCACTGTGCTGTGAATTTTTAAAGCAATTTCGTACAACATTTCAGCATTATCTTAAGAAAACCTCTTCAGTGCTGGCTTAGTTTCTATAACTGCTAATGTATGCAGTTCTGAAGCCAAGTCTAGTGAGACTATAAAACTTAGTCTCCTTTTGTAGGCTCCTCTTGCTTCAGCTTCCCCATGCTGGAATTACAGACATAGGTCATTAGGTCCAGCTAACATTTTAGCAACACAAATATTTTCCAGTTTTTCTATTATACAGAACGGGTGGCCTTGCCCACCTGCCCGAGCAGGGATCCGAGCTGCTCTGGTTGTGTGGCTGCTCTGCAGCTGGCTTCTCAGGAATCCAGTATTGGTCTCTGCCCACTGGCAACTCCAGCGAATGTAAAGTTACTTGACTTTTAGAATTTGATTTCTATGCTTAGCGGTAAACCTGAGCATCATTCCTTAGCTGTTCATGCCTTTTTCCATTTTTTAAAATTGCATTTTTGGCAAGTTTTGTGTTGTGGGGACACTAGGCATCATGTACCGATTTGTTACAGCTATTATTCCTATTTTTGTGATTATTTGTTTATTTTTGTGGTGTTTGTACTAACCACTGAGCTTCCTAGTGCACTGTGACATTCTTAAAGTGTGAAAATTTAAATTTGATAGAGTCAAACATTTCAATATTTTTCAGCTCATCATGTTGCTATTTTTAAAAGTGTACTCCAATTCCAAAGGAATTGTGTATTTTCTGAATTAAGTTTTGAATTTGTGTGAAAGATAGCTAGCTGATTTTATTTCTAAGTCTAGGCCAGTTCCCCCCTGTTCCGCACAAGTGATCAACAAGTGCACTCCCATTTGACACTCCTTTTCTGTCACACCGTGGTCACATTTATGCTTGGCAATATTGTTCTGGATACAGGATTTTACCAAATAGCTCAGAACTGTTAATCTTCTGCCTCAGGCTCCAGAGTGCTGGGCTTACAGATGTGAGGCACCATGCCTGCCCATGCTTAGGAACATTTGGTCTTTATTTTCTTCATTGATGTGTTTACCTGTCTCTGCTCCAGGAATGCAGTTTGAACCCCATTTTGTGTTATACAGTTTTCTCTAGTGGGTTTGATGTTTTCCCTCCCTCCCTCCCTCCCTCCCTTCCTTCCTTCCTTCCTTCCTTCCTTCTTTCCTTCCTTCCTTCCTTCCTCCCTCCCTCCCTCCCTCCCTTCATCCCTCCCTCCCTCTCTCCCTCCCTCCCTCCCTCCCTCCCTCCCTTCCTTCCTTCCTTCCTTCCTTCCTTCCTTCCTTCCTTCCTTCCTTCCTCCCTCCCTCCCTCCCTCCTTCCTTCCTTCCTCCCTCCCTCCCTCCCTCCCTTCCTCCTTCCTTTCTTCCTTCTTTCCTCCCTCCCTCCTTCTCTCCCTCCCTCCCTACTTCCTTCCTTCCTCTCTCCTTCCTTCCTTCCTTCCTTCCTTTCTTCCTCTCTCCTTCCTTCCTCTCTCCTTCCTTCTTCCCTCCCTCCCTCCCTTCCTTCCTTCCTTCCTTCCTTCCTTCCTTCCTTCCTTCCTTCCTTCCTCCCTTCTTTCCTCCCTCCTTCCCTCCCTCCCTCCTTCCCTCCCTCCCTCCTTCCCTCCCTCCCTACTTCCTTCCTCTCTCCTTCCTTCCTCTCTCTTCTCCTTCCTTCCTTCCTTCCTTCCTTCCTTCCTTCCTTCCTTCCTTCCTTCCCTCCTTCCTTCCTTCTTTCCTTCCTTCCTTTCTTCCTCTCTCCTTCCTTCTTCCTTCCTTCCTTCCTTCCTTCCTTCCTTCCTTCCTTCCTTCCTTTTTTTGGAATGATTTGGCTTTTCCTTTAGATTGTAAATTTTAGAATCAGTTAGATAATTATAAAAACTTATAGGAGGTCTTGATTTGAGATACTCTTTTTATAGGGTAATTTAAGATTTTTACATTTAATTTGATATTCATGAATAAGAATTGAGTCTTCATTTCCTGCTCATGAAGGCAGAGTAGGTGTTGCCATTGTTCATTCATGTCTTGTGAGTTTTTCAGAAAAGTTTTATCTTCTTTATATTCTTCCACATGCTTTTTTGGTTAGATTTATCTATAGCAGTTATTATGTTTTATTGTGTGTAAATTTATTTTTATAATTAAACTTTCTGACTAGTTCTTGCTAGCCACATGAGCACACTCTTGGGACTGCAGCAGCTGAGAGCGCATACTGCTCTTTGCAAGGAACTGAGTTCAGATCCCAGTACTCATGTTGCGCAGTTTACTGTAGCTGCCTGTAAGCCCAGCTCCAGGGAATCCTATGCCCTCTTCTGGACTCTGTGAGCATCTGCAGACACACATGCACATTCCTACATACAAATGCAGATACACATGCATAACTTGAAATCAAATAAATCATAACAGTTTTAGATTTGTAAGTTATTTTTGTATGCAGCAACATTTGTTTGATAGTCTACAGTTAAGCCCTCCCTCCCTCCCTCTCTCCCTCCCTTCCTTCCTCTCTCTCCCCTGACTGTTTTTGCGGTATATGTGCTGTGTGGACGTGAGCATCTGTGAATGCCTGTGGACAGAGGCGAGAGGTTGATGTCTTTGTTCATTGCTCTGCATCTTAATTTTTGAGACAGTATCATTCTCTTACCTTGGAGCTTATCAACTCTGCTAGGCCGCCCTGCCAGCCAGTGAACTCCTGTTTCTGCCTTCCCAGCACTGGGACTCTGCATACATAAGTCTCTGCTCGGCCTCTACATGGATGTTGGGGAGCTAAACTCTGTTCTGTTGCTTGCACAGCAAGCGCCTTACTGATTGGGCCATCACCCAGCCCCATCTGCAGGCAGGCCATTGCATTACTTGCAAATAATGGCTGTTTGGCTAAGTCTAATCTAATTCTAATTCTAATAATTCTAATTCTGATTCTGGTCTTCATTTTGCTTCCTTATCATGGCTGTTTGTAATATTTGCTCGTTCTTTTGGAACATTTCTTTCTTTATTGTATGTGGGGTGCACATGCCATACTATGCATATGGAGATAGAGGACAATGTCCAAGAGTCAGTTCTCTTCCTCTATCACGTGGGTCCCAGGGATTGAACTCAGGTCGTCAGGCTTGGTGGCAGGCACCTTTACCCACCGAGCCATCCTGCTGGTCGATGGGTGTGTGTGTGTGTGTGTGTGTGTGTGTGTATGTGTGTGTATGTGTGTGTGTGTTATGAGGGCTAGAACTTCTATTAAAACAGTAATTAGAACTTTGTCTTACTGACTTTGAAGAGAGCACAGTTTTAGTGTTTCATTAGTGGTTCTATATAGGTGTTTATGGCCGTGCTATTCCAGGTTTAAACAATGTTCCAAGATCTGTGTCCAGTGACACATGTCTGGAATGAGCCCTTGGGAGGCAGAGGCAGCAGGACCAGGACAGTTTGTCTTCTTCATCTTGATTATATACCTTTTTTTACTTTTTGAACAGAAAACTTAAGACAATGATTTAAAATAATAAGACATGATGTATTCTAGACACTTAATTGTTTTTCTAAAGGCAGTTGTTTAATTTGATTCCTACAGTTCTGCTGTGATGGTTTGACATTCTTAGTATTTCTAACTATTTTATCTTAACTCCAAATGTGCTAAACAAACAGTCACTCTCTGTGTACTTGAAGTCTTACTTTAAGGAAACACTCCAAGACTACATAAAACACACATACAGAACACGTTTTTAATATTTGCAGAACACAGTATTTGCAGAACACAAGAAGTCTGTTCAGACACTTGGATTTTGTTTCTTTGCTCATACTGAGATCCACAAAAAAGCTAGTTAGCAAGATCTCATTCACTTCAGCAGTGCCAAGGATGGCCCCACCAAAGTCCACTAAACAAATACAGACATGCTCAGCAAAACTTAATGCCTGGAAGCATGATTGAAAAATATATGGTGCACACCTTTAATCCCAGCACTCGGGAGGCAGAGGCAGGCAGATTTCTGAGTTCAAGGCCAGCCTGGTCTACAAAGTGAGTTCCAGGACAGCCAGGGCTATACACAGATACCCTGTCTCGAAAAACAAAAACAACAAACAACAAAAACAAAAACAAAAAATAAATAAACATGAAGAGGTCATAAAGAGTCTGGTTTTTACTGAGCAGCTTTCCTCAGATGAAACAAAACCCAAAAGAGAAGTAACAACAAACTAGTTACAAAGAAACAGTCTGGGAGCTGGGCAGGATAACCCAGCACTATAATCCAATCAGGAGGCTGAGGCAGAAGGATGGAGAGCTTGTGCCAGCCTGGATCACACAGAAAGAAGATCTGTCTCAAAAACCAAAGTGAGGCTACTAAACAGAAAAATCCTATTCTGCTCCAGGGAACTGACTTTGATACAATGGGGGTGCGCAGTTCTTGATTTGAAACTTCTGAAGAGTGTTATGGACTTGTTCTAGGGCCCCCTGTTTCCTAATGTAAGATCTGTGCCATCTCCATCCAATCTGATTTAAATTGATGTTTCAAGTTCTTGCTATATGGTTTAATATGCTATGAGATTCTTTATTTTGTTTAAAGGGAGAAATGTCTCTTTGTTTCTAGCAATTTGGGGTCAAAGGGCAAGGTTTCCTCTTGGCCTTTTTGGACACTTAGTTGGAAAGGGTCTGTGTTAGGGCTGGGTGGAGAGGAGGGCAGGGCTCTGTAGCTTGCAGTGGGTGCTAGGGTTGCTGGGCAACCTAGGTTAGACAAGCGCTCTGCCACTGAGCCTCATCTCCAGCTCAAGCTTGTGTGTCTTTATTGCTTTGCTTGGATTTTATTGCTTGCCATACAATTATGAAAATAAGTACCATCTCCCTCCCCCACTTCCTCTCTCCCACCTCTCTAGTCCCCTCTCCTCTCCTCCCTGCCACCAAAACTTAGCTCTCTTAGGGCCTGGGCTCAGAACAGGGAGGGATAAGATTTACTTTACTGTCATTTAAATTCCTGTTTGTGCTCCTTTATTTCCTGTCAAGTCTTAGGCTTTTGGTGGGGTGGGGTTGGGCTATGGCTTTCTTTCCCTTTGGGTTCATGTTTTGCCCCCAGATTCTTGGCAGACTTGAGCTATGAATTGTGGGATCTTTTCCCTCACCCCCCTCCATTCTGTACTACTAACTTGACAGTTTAATTGGAAATTTATACATAATTAATTAAGCTTGTTCTTGCCAGACAGTAGAATAACTCTATCTTTTCCCTTTTTCTTAGAAATATATTTTCTGTGTGAGGGTATCTTGCTGTACATATGTCTATGCACCACATTCCTTTCTTGCCCACAAGGTCAGAAGAGGGTGCCAGATTCCCCAGGGACTCTAGTTACAGGTGATTGTGAGCCAACTGGTCCTGGGAATAGAACCCAGGTCGTCTGTGAGAGCAGGCACCCTTGACCACTGAGCCATCTCTCAGGCCCTTCTTGTATCCTTCTCTTCACTGTTACTTCATGATGCTCTTCTCAGGAAAAAAAGACTTCCCATTCACTCTTAAATGCTGCTTTAATTCTGTCTCTGTAATCATTTGAGGGTGTTAGAAAACTCTCTTTTTTTGTACTTTCAGAAATAAGTTATGTGTATACTTATTTGTTTTGGAATAATGTTTTACATTTACTTATTACTATTATATTATTATTATTATTATTATTATTGGTGTGTGTGTGTGTACTTGTGGCACAGTGTGTACAGAGGTCAGAGGACAAGCTGCTAGTATCAGTTTTCTCCTTCTACCAGTTGGTCATGGAGTTGAACTCATGTCATGAGGTTTGGTCGCAAGTGCCTTTACCCACGACCCATCATGCCAAACCTGGAATAGTTTTTAAGATGAATTTTCCACAAAGTGCATCTTACAATTCCAGATAGGCGAGTAGTTGGATTTGTTAAACTTTCCACCGTGGAAGTAGTGGGCTGTGCTGCAGCATAGGCTGATAAGGCTGACACAAAGTTACAGATTCACTTAATTCAGTTGTGCAGTGAGCTTGTAGATGACAACTTTGTGTAGCAATGCTAAAAGCTGGACACAACCTGCTAGGGTATAAACATTTGATTTTTGTTCTGTTATCTTCCCTTCCAGCCCCATAACTGAAAAGCAGATATGCTGCCCAGGGTTAGCTATGCCTGGCTTTGATTGACAGTCTCAGGCCCACACACCAGGTGGTCTGTAAGTTACTGAAATGGAGCCTGTGGTTCTGAAAGGCCACTTGGTGGCTCTGTGTGAGTCTTTGACACAGTTTCACCAACTCTCACTTCAGGTGAGTTAGGACCGCTGAGTGGGTGTGCCTTGTCCCCACTGTAATTTGTTCTAAGGAACACTTTGTATCCTTATTCACTCGGACACTCCTTTAGAGTGACTTTTAGAAGGTGACTTACTGGATGAATCCATTGTTACAGTGTTTCCCTATTTCTCCCCTCAGTGGTTCCATCTTGCTGCCCCGTAAGTGTTGAGGCACATTTTCAGTGTGGTGTTCAGTGTGGTGCTCTGTGTTCCTGTTGAGTGTCTGTATGTATTGTGTGCAGCCCTGCATAGCGGGTGGTGGGATGCATCCCTCTCGTTCATGCTGAGTGCATTTACTGTAGAGCAGCTAGCCTGGGAGTCTTGAGCTCTGTGTGCAAGGGGCTTTCAGAAAGATCATGTACACTCCCTTTTGAGGCACACACAGGATTCTCATGATGGAACTCTGAGGACCTCCTGTTTATTTGCAGTGGTGACTGTGGCTTTACTAGATATACACTAAACCCCTTAGGATGTTCTGTTGGCATAATTACAGAATTAGGCTTATGTTAGAATGATTTGACATAGTTTGACCATTTTCCAAATTCACAATCAGTATTTCAGAAGAGTAGAATATTAACACGACACCCATGTCTCTGGTGCTCACTGGTGTCAGCTGCTCAGATGCAAAGCCTGGCTCTGTTTCTTGGAAGCAGCATGACATTGTCCCTACCTGATAGGCTCCCCTGATGACTCGGTGACAGTGCACAAAGAGGAGCAGCAGAGTTCTCCCTAACTCTCTGTGCCTCTTACTTTAGTGATTTGCAAGTGCCCACCCCTGGAGATGTAGTAGAAGATGCACTTGGAGGGTCTCCAGTCTCAGGGGTGGATTGGTTGGTACTCTTTATGAAGGATGAATTGATGGGAGGAGGAAGGGCCAGTGGACACTGAGAACATGGCCTCACTGCTTGGTAGTCAGGGAATGTTTCCAGCAGGGGATGGCTTTCCCCAGAGACCCGAGGAGGAGGAGGAATTGAAGGGAGCTCCGACTGTGACCAGGGCTTAGGAGTGTTTCCCAGTTTATTGGATATTAAATTCTGGAGTAAAGTTTATATGATTATTTATTACTAAGTGTAGTTGCAAAAATGTACTGTTAAGATCTTCTGCGGTATTTTTCTTTGAATAATTGTATCTGTCATTTTGCAATAGATTTGGGTCTTTAACCTGATAGCTTCATTTTAGTTGGAAGGCACAGTTCCTCCCCCTCTATAAATAGACTCTATATCTAAGAACTATTTGATGTCATTTTATTAAAATGACTTAAGAATATATACACATTCAGTTTCCCTTAATCTTCTATGTTGTATAGAATTTTGCCCCCGCACTGTATTTTATAATCAACCTGTAGTGGGTGTATAGTCTATAACATCCCCTGATTTCTTAAGGGGCTCCTCCAGATGAGGTCGATGAATAACATTGCTTCGGTGCCAACATTAAAAGCAGTTCCTTTGCATCACACTGAAATGATACTGGAAAAGAGTTGTTTGTTTCTCTCTTACTTCACGTGCTCACCACATCCCCGGGAGCATCCCAACACCGATACAACCTTAGCCATCACCATTCACTCATATGGACATATAGATTATGTTAACTGTTCCTGATAATTCAGGCAACTCGTGGAGATTGAAAGAAAAACATCTGTTTCCCCTCAGGTATCGCCATCCGAGAATCCGCAAAGGTAGTTGATCAAGCCCAAAGGCGGGTGTTGAGAGGAGTCGATGACCTTGATTTCTTCATAGGGGATGAAGCCATTGATAAACCTACCTACGCTACCAAGGTAAAGTTGTGCAAGCAGTGTGATTGTGTAAGAGCAGAGCCAAATGGAGCAGAGCATGGCTGTGTCTGGAGGCTGTACCTGTGAGTTGTGGAACGCTCTTGTTTCTTATGCTCAGGTGGAGGTGGTTAGTTGAACCGAGGGTGTTGTTTTTGAACAGTTGGATTTCAGAGTGGAGTACCAAGTGAGCTAGCACAGTCCTGAGTCACACAGTTGTCATCAGGGTGAGCAAAACCTGCCCTTCTGCGAAGGTGCATGTTGACTGACATACGTGTCAGATGTGGAGACTGAAGACTGAGTGACTAAGAAGAAGTGCTGATATTAAATGCATGGGGTTTGCTTTTGTGTGTGTGTGGAGTGGGGAGGGTTGGTTTTTCCAAACAGGGTTTCTCTGTGTAGCCCTGGCTGTCCTGGAACTCACTCTGTGGACTGGGCTGGCGTTGAACTCAGAAATCCACCTGCCTCTGCCTCCTAAGTGCTAAGATTATAGGTGTGTGCCACCATGCCCGGCTATGCATGTGTTTTTTTAAGAAATAATTTAAATTACTTTTTAAATTTAGCATACCAAGCGATGGATTGCATCCTGACATTTGTCATTGTACTTTGTTCTTCTTCTCCCACTTCCTCTGATGACCTCATGACCTCTCTGGTCCACCCTCCCATTCTTGCCAGTTCCCTCCTCTCCTCCAAATACTCCTCCTTTCTGCCCTTATGATACATGAACTCCATCCTTCTTTTCTCCCTCCTCCCGTAAGATCACTTCCTTTCCTCCCATGGTACCCTCTTTGCTTTCACTCATCACACACACACACACACACACACACAGAGAGACACTCACACACACACACAGAGACACTCACACACAGGTACACACAGAGACTCATTCACACACACACATACATACACAGACTCATTCACACACACTCACACACACATACACATGCACAGACACTCACAGACACACACACACTCATACACAGACACACACAGAGACTCATTGACACACATTCACACACACAGACACACTCACACACACATATACACACACAGACACACTCACTCATACAGACATGCACACAGACTCATTCACACACACATACACAGACACATACACACATATATTCATGTACACTGACACACACTCACATACACATACACAAAGAGAGAGAGAGAGAGACAGACAGACAGACAGAGAGAGGGAGAAAGATTGATTTAAATCAAGGTCCCATATATAAAAGAAAACATGAAATCTTTGTTTTTTTGGGTATGGCCTATTTTATTTACCTTAATAATATCCCTTTGCATTTGTTTTTCCCCCAATCATGATTTCATTTTTTAAAAAGATTTATTTATTTTTATTTATATAAGTACACTGTAGCTATCTTCAGACACACACCAGAAGAGTTCATTGGACTGCATTACAGATGTTTGTGAGCCACCATGTGGTTGCTGGGATTTGAACTCAGGACCTCTGGAATAGCAGTCAGTGCTCTTAACTGCTGAGCCATCTCTCCAACCCCATGATTTCATTTTTTAATGGCTAAATAAGATCCCATTGTGTATCAATATTACATTGAGAAGGAATCCATCCACTTTTGACAGACATCTAGCTGGGTCCCTTTCCTTGGCTCCTGTGAATACACAGTGGTCACCATTGCCATGCATCTGTCTCCAAGGTTTATTGACTTGGAGTCCTTCAGTTATATCCCTGGTCTATACCGCAGTTCTGTGTTTAGTTCTTATTAGGAATCTTCACACTGACTTCTGTAATAGTTCTGCCACTTTACAGTCCACCAGCAGTGCACGAAGTGTCCTTTTCTCCACCTTGTCACCAGCAAAGCCACTTTGTCTTCAGTAAACACAGAAGGACCAGAGGGAGTTGCATGGTTGATGGGTCTGCCATGGCCATCAGGTAGTTCCATGTACTGAGAGGCACTGCTGTAAATACATGTATGTTGCTTATGTTTTCGTCACTGGGAGCTGCCCCCCAGGAGGCCTTCATTCTGTGGGAGCACACAGCCTCCTCTGCGTTCCTTTGGTGACTCTGCTGCTTTGGCCCTTTTTGCTCCAGTGGCCTATACGACATGGCATCGTTGAAGACTGGGATCTTATGGAAAGGTTCATGGAACAAGTGGTCTTTAAGTATCTTCGTGCTGAGCCTGAGGACCATTACTTTTTAATGGTGAGTAGTTGGAACCAAGAGAAATACACTCCTGTGAGTTCCAAAGTACTTAGATTTCCTTTTTTAAATGCAGAGTCCTCCTAAAGACTTTGCATGAATCAGGCTGCTTTTAGGGGCAAATACCAGAAAGTGCAAGAAGAATATCAAGATCCTACAAGGCTTAGCATCTTGCAGACCAGGAAGGGCAAAGTCCGGCTGCCTGGGGCTCCTCGGACCATCAGCTTCAGGATGAACCGGGCTTTTAGTGTGGCTCTCTGGTGCCTCAGGACAGCTATCCAACGTCCTGTGCCGCTACTTCAGAGTCTTTCCGTATTTCTGCTCAGTGGTAGAAGGGAGACCTTTTCCCTGCAGCTTTCCTAAGCCTAGGAACCTTCCCGGTGGTTTTGTCCTGTGTGCCTGAGCTGTCTGTGGGTCTCTTAGACTGGGAGGAGGGATGAGTACTGTAACCTCAAGCATAAGGTCCAGAGAGGGAGGCTTGGGAGGAAAGCTCTTATGTCCTGCAGTGTCCTCAGGAGTGGACGCTGTGACTATTATTCTGTTATCACAGAGGAACCCTAGCCATGAGATCACTTTCCAGTGTTTAGATCCTATTGTAGGAGGGAACTGATCTGAGTTATGGGCTCTGATGATGGTATGTAAGTGTCCTGTTAAACAACAACTGCATAGAGAAATGAGAAGAAATCCCTCCTGGGATCTCTGAGATCTCATTGTTCTATTTAACATAATGTTTCCTTCCATGGAGCAGTCCTTTTACATTAAAAGTAGGCTAAGGTAAAATATGCTTACTTAGTGAACAGAAACTCTGTACAACAGAAGCTGCATATTAAAACTCACATGAATTAGCTTTGGATTTTTCTGTGCAAGTATATTGTTAAATGGTTCCAAATTCAGTTATAATGATTTTCAGTGTTTTCCCATACACCCTCTTTAGAGTTGTCTGGCTTAGAAGGTGGTAACTACAAGGTTAATAGTTAAGGAGTCTACAGAGTTAATGTCTGTCAAGGCAGTCTTTGAGGGTGCTCTGAGCTGCCCCTTAGGTGGGATTGTCAGGCATGGCTTCTGTGTCTTACAGGCCTCTGTATTTCCTCCCTGGAGTGGTTATAGTGACTAAAGGAGGCCAGGGGACTGACAGCATGAGTTCCTTTGTCTCAGACTCTGCATGCTGGGCTTGGCGCTTTCCCTGCTCCTGCTTATCACTGACTACCTGTTGGACAGGATTTTAGGGCCTGGTACCACTCCAGCTGCTGCCTTCTGCCTGCTTCAGCTTACTGTGCCAGGGCTCTTCTCTGCCTCTGCGTAAAGGGGATCTGACCTAAGGCTTGTGGAGTGAGTGCAGTGCATGTCACAGGACACTTTTCCTAGAAAGAGAGAGAGAGAGAGAGAGAGAGAGAGAGAGAGAGAGAGAGAGAGAGAGAGAGAGAGAGAGACAGACAGGCAGACAGACAGACAGACAGAAAGATTTTGTTCTCTCCTGTCTCTGCCTCTAATTTCCTCCTGGTCCTCCTCTTGGTCCTCTTCCTCCCCTCCCCCCATCTCTTTCACACATGCACACCCTTCCCTGATTTAGCATATATATAAATGGGAAAAACAATCAGTTTCTAGGAAGAAACGGAGGTGGAGTTTCATGTGAACCTAGAAAAGTCCATTTGCCAAAAATAGGTACCCATGGTGAATTTTAAAAATATTCAAATCCATTTCAACAAATACAAAGTAGATCATACTGCACACACTGCACTATGAATCTGCAAGTGTTGAACGTGACTTTGGGAATTTCCTGTTTCTTCCAAGTATATGTGTGTGTATGCGTGTTTTCCACATATGTGCAGGTGCCCACAGAGCCCAGAAGGGGGCTTTGGGTCCCCTGGAGTTAGGGTTACAAACATTGTAAGCTGTCAGACAAGTGTGCTGGGATCAAACTTAGGTCCTCTCTAATGTCTTAACCATTAAGATAACTTTGTAGCCCTTCTACTTCATTTTTATAGTAAAAAAATGACACTTACAGATTTTGTGTGGTGGTGGTAGGGTATGTGTGTGCTGTGGTATGCAGGTGTGCAGCAGAGCACAGCTTACCGGGTCGGGTCTCTCTTTTACTGTGTAGATCCTAAAAACTCAGGGTTTGGTCTTTGAGGAGAGTGCAGAGCCATCGTGCTGACTCTGCTTTACTTTTTGAGGCAGAGCTTTCCTCTCTGGCTATACTGTCTGTCCAGCAAGCCACGTGGGTCCTTCTGCCTTGCCTCTCACAGGTGTGTTTGCTAATATTCCTGACCTTTTATGTGAGTGCTGTGGGTGTGAACTCAGGACAAAGGTAGCAGGCACTTCACCAACAGAGCTATCTCCCAGCCTTGTGTTCTTCCCCATCAGTGGGTGGGGTTGGGAGGAGGGAAGTGGATGCAGGAGGGAGGAGAGACATCTAACTGCTTTTTAGGTGAGGACTTGGGGTTTAGTGTGTATAAGCCCTAAGTGACTCATATCACCAGCCTGTTAGGAGCCCACAGGACTGTCCTTTGTGTTGTATCTAGTCATTGGAGGGTTCAGAGCAAGAACGAGCTGGTAATAGCATGTTTTCTTTTTCTTTTTTTTTTTTAATATTTTTTATTACATCTTTTCCTCAATTACATTTCCAATGCTATCCCAAAAGTCCCCCATACCCTCCCCCCCCCACTTCACTACCCACCCATTCCCATTTTTTTGGCCCTGGCATTCCCCTGTACTGGGGCATATAAAGTTTGCATGTCCAATGGGCCTCTCTTTCCAGTGATGGCCGACTAGGCCATCTTTTGATACATATGCAGCTAGAGTCAAGAGCTCCGGGGTACTGGTTAGTTCATAATGTTGTTCCACCCATAGGGTTGCGGATCCCTTCAGCTCCTTCGGTACTTTCTCCAGCTCCTCCATTGGGGGCCCTGTGATCCATCCACTAGCTGACTGTGAGCATCCACTTCTGTGTTTGCCAGGCCCCGGTAAAGTCTCACAAGAGACAGCTATATCTGGGTCCTTTCAGCAAAATCTTGCTAGTGTATGCAATGGTGTCAGCGTTTGGAAGCTGATTATGGGGTGGATCTCTGGATATGGCAGTCTCTAGATGGTCTGTCCTTTCGTCACAGCTCCAAACTTTGTCTCTGTAACTCCTTCCATGGGTGTTCTGTTCCCAATTCTAAGGAGGGGCATAGTGTCCACACTTCAGTCTTCATTCTTCTTGAGTTTCATGTGTTTAGCAAACTGTATCTTATATCTTGGGTATCCTAAGTTTTGGGCTAATATCCACTTATCAGTGAGTACATATTGTGTGAGTTCCTTTGTGATTGTGTTACCTCACTCAGGATGATGCCCTCCAGGTCCATCCATTTGGCTAGGAATTTCATAAATTCATTCTTTTTAATAGCTGAGTAGTACTCCATTGTGTAAATGTACCACATTTTCTGTATCCTTTCCTCTGTTGAGGGGCATCTGGGTTCTTTCCAGCTTCTGGCTATTATAAATAGGGCTGCTATGAACATAGTGGAGCATGTGTCCTTCTTACCGGTTGGGACATCTCCTGGATATATGCCCAGGAGAGGTATTGCTGGATCCTCCGGTAGTACTATGTCCAATTTTCTAAGGAACCACCAGACTGATTTCCAGAGTGGTTGTGCAAGCTTGCAATCCCACCAACAATGGAAGAGTGTTCCTCTTTCTCCACATCCTCGCCAGCATCTGCTGTCACCTGAATTTTTGATCTTAGCCATTCTGACTGGTGTGAGGTGGAATCTCAGGGTTGTTTTGATTTGCATTTCCCTGATGATTAAGGATGTTGAACATTTTTTCAGGGACAGCATGTTTTCTGACGATTTAGACGCACACTGGCCTGTGAACTGAGCTGGTGGCAGATAGGGGTCCTGTGCTTGTCCCTAACACTGAACTGACCAGACCTTAACATAAAACTGGGTGTTTTGAGGCATTCTGTAGCCTAGACTGGCCCGGGACTCACTATGTAGCACAGGCTGCCTTTAATTCATGGCAGTCCTGCTGCCTCAGTCTCCAGGTGTTGAGATTAGGAGTGTGAGCCACTAGCCACCACATTTGCCAGAATCCTGCTTTAAAGAGGTTTGCTGTTTTTTCTTTTCTTTCTTTGTTCTAGGAATTGATCCTTAGGCTTTGAGGTTTGCATGGCAAGCTCTCCACCACCTGGGTATACCCCTAGTGCCCACTGTGTCTCTCCTTAGTGTCCACCACGCCCCTACTGCCCACTGTGTCTCTCCTTAGTGCCCACCGTGCCCCTGGTGCCCACTGACTCTCCTTAGTGACCACTGCGCACCTGGTGCCCACTGTGTCTCTCCTTAGTACCCACCCAGCCCGTGGTGCCCACTGTGTCTCTCCTTAGTGCCCACCGCTTCCCTGGTGCCCACTGTGTCTTTCCTTAGTGCCCACCCTGCCCCTGGTGCCCACTGTGTCTCTCCTTAGTGCCCACCACACCCCTGGTACCCACTGTATCTCTCCTTAATGCCCACCATGCCCCTGGTGCCCACTGTGTCTCTCCTTAGTGCTCACCCTGCCCCTGGTGCTCACTGTGTCTCTCCTTAGTGCCAAATGCGCCCATGGTGCCCACTGTATCTCTCCTTAGTGCCCATCGTGCCCCTGGTGCCCACTGTGTCTCTCCTTAGTGCCCACCGCACCCCTGGTGCCCACTGTATCTCTCCTTAGTGCCCACCTTGCCCCTGGTGCCCACTGTGTCTCTCCTTTGTGCCCACCGCACCCCTGGTGCCCACTGTATCTCTCCTTAATGCCCACCGTGCCCCTGGTGCACACTGTGTCTCTCCTTAGTGCCCACCCTGCCCCTGGTGCCCACTGACTCTCCTTAGTGCCCACTGCGCACCTGGTGCCCCTGTGTCTCTCCTTAGTGTCTCTCTTAGTGTCCACCACGCCCCTACTGCCCACTGTGTCTCTCCTTAGTGCCCACCGTGCCCCTGGTGCCCACTGACTCTCCTTAGTGCCCACTGCGCACCTGGTGCCCCTGTGTCTCTCCTTAGTGCCCACCGCTTCCCACTGTGTCTCTCCTTAGTGCCCACTATGCCACTGGTGCCCACTGTGTCTCTCTGTAGTGCCCACTGCGCCCCTGGTGCCCACTGTGTCTCTCCTTAGTGCCCACCATTCTCCTGGTGCCCACTGTGTCTCTCCTTAGTGCCCACTGTGCTCCTGGTACCCACCGTGTCTCTCCTTGGTGCCCACAACACCCCTGGTGCCCACTGTGTCTATCCTTAGTGCCCACCGTACTCCTGGTGCCCACTGTGTCTCTCCTTAGTGCCCACCGTGCCCCTGGTGCCCACCGAGTCTCTCCTTAGTGCCCACCGCACCCCTGGTGCTCACTGTGTCTCTCTTTAGTGCTCACCCTGCCCCTGGTGCCCACCGTGTCTCTCCTTAGTGCCCACCACACCCCTGGTGCTCACTGTGTCTCTCCTTAGTGCCCACCGCGCACCTGGTGCCCACTGTATCTCTTCTTAGTGCCAAACATGCCCTGGTGCCCACTGTGTCTCTCCTTAGTGCCCACCACTTCCCTGGTGCCCACTGTGTCTCTCCTTAGTGGCCACCCTGCCCCTGGTGCCCACTGTGTCTCTCCTTAGTGCCCAACGCGCTCCTGGTGCCCACTGTGTCTCTCCTTAGTGCCCACCATAATCCTGGTGCCCACTGTGTCTCTCCTTAGTGGCCACCATGCTCCTGGTGCCCACTGTGTCTCTCCTTAGTGCCCACCGTGCCCCTGGTGCCCACTGTGTTTCTCCTTAGTGCCCACCGTGCCACTGGTGCCCACCGTGTCTCTCCTTAGTGCCCACTGCGCCCTTGGTGCCCACCGTGTCTCTCCTTAGTGCCCACCGCACCCCTGGTGCCAACTATGTCTCTCCTTAGTGCCCACCATACTCCTGGTGCCCACTGTCTCTCTCCTTAGTGCCCACTGTGCCCCTGGTGCCCACTGTGTCTCTCCTTAGTACCCACAGCACCCCTGGTGCTCACTGTCTCTCTACTTAGTGGCCACCGTGCCCCAGGTGCCCACTGTGTCTCTCCTTAATGCCCACCCTGCCCCTGGTGCCTATTGTGTCTCTCCTTAGTGCCCACCCTGCCCCTGGTGCCAACTGTGTCTCTCCTTAGTACCCACCATACTCCTGGTGCCCACCATGTCTCTCCTTAGTGCCCACCATGCTCCTGGTGCCCACTGTGTCTCTCCTTAGTGCCCACCGTGCCCCTGGTGCCCACTGTGTCTCTCCTTAGTGCCCACCATACTACTGGAGCCCACTGTGTCTCTCCTTAGTGTCCACCATGCTCCTGGTGCCCACTGTGACTCTCCTTAGTGCTCACTGTGCCCCTGGTGCCCACTGTGTCTCTCCTTAGTGCCCACCATACTCCTGGTGTCCACTGTGTCTCTCCTTAGTGCCCACCGTGCCCCTGGTGCCCACCGTGTCTCTCCTTAGTGCCACCGCACCCCTGGTGCTCACTGTGTTTCTCCTTAGTGCCCACCGCGCCCCTGGTGCCCACTGTGTCTCTTTTTAGTGCCCACCCTGCCCCTGGTGCCCACTGTGTCTCTCCTTAGTGCCCACCGCACACCTGGTGCCCACTGTGTATCTCCTTAGTGCCCACTCTGCCCCTGGTGCCAACTGTGTCTCTCCTTAGTGCCCACCATACTCCTGGTGCCTACTGTGTCTCTCCTTATTGCCCACCGTGCTCCTGGTGCCCACTGTGTCTCTCCTTAGTGCCCACCGTGCCCCTGGTGCCCACTGTGTCTCTCCTTAGTGCCCACCATACTACTGGAGCCCACTGTGTCTCTCCTTAGTGTCCACCATGACCCTGATGCCCATTGTGTCTCTCCTTAGTGCCCACCGTGCCCCTGGTGCCCACTGTGTCTCTCCTTAGTGCCCACCATACTCCTGGTGCCCACTGTGTCTCTCCTTAGTGCCCACCATGCTCCTGGTGCCCACTTTGTCTCTCCTTAGTGCCCACTACGTCCCTGGTGCCCACTGTGTCTCTCCTTAGTGCCCACCATGCCCCTGGTGCCCACTGTGTCTCTTCTTAGTGCCCCCCTGCCCCCGGTGCCCACTGTGTCTCTACTTAGTGCCCACCATACTCCTGGTGCCCACTGTGTCTCTCCTTAGTGCCCACTGTGCTCCTGGTACCCACTGTGTCTCTCCTTAGTGCCCACCATGCCCCTGGTGCCCACTGTGTCTCTCCTTAGTGCCCACCGTACTTCTGGTGCCCACCATGTCTCTCCTTAGTGCCCACTGT
>NW_028227259.1:24115000-24172500 GCF_978045245.1 Mus caroli
CATCCATTTGGCTAGGAATTTCATAAATTCATTCTTTTTAATAGCTGAGTAGTACTCCATTGTGTAAATGTACCACATTTTCTGTATTCATTCCTCTGTTGAGGGGCATCTGGGTTCTTTCCAGCTTCTGGCTATTATAAATAAGGCTGTTATGAACATAGTGGAGCATGTGTCTTTCTTACCAGTTGGAACATCTTCTGGATATATGCCGAGGAGAGGTATTGCGGGATACCCTGGTAGTACTATGTCCAATTTTCTGACCACCAGACTGATTTTCCAGAATGGATGTACAAGCTTGCAATCCCATCAACAATGAAGGAGTGTTCCTCTTTGTCCACATTCTCGCCAGCATCTGCTGTCACCTGAATTTTTGATCTTAGCCATTCTGACTGTGTGAGATGGAATATCAGGGTTGTTTTTATTTGCATTTTCCTGATGATTAAGGATGCTGAACATTTTTTCAGATGCTTCTCAGCCATTCGTTATTCCTCAGGTGAGAATTCTTTGTTTAGCTCTGAGCCCCATTTTTTAATGGGGTTATTTGATTTTTCTGGAGTCCACCTTCTTGAGCTCTTTGTATATATTGGATATTAGTCCCTTATCTGACTTAGGATAGGTAAAGATCCTTTCCCAATCTGTTGGTAGCCTTTTTGTCTTACTCACAGTGTCTTTTGCCTTACAGAAGCTTTGCAGTTTTATGAGGTCCCATTTGTCAATTCTCAATCTTACAGCACAAGCCATTGCTGTTCTGTTTAGGAATTTTTCCCCTGTGCCCATATCTTCGAGGCTTTTCCCCACTTCCTCCTCTATAAGTTTCAGTGTCTCTGGTTTTATGTGGAGTTCCTTGATCCACTTAGATTTGACCTTAGTACAAGGAGATAGGAATGGATCAATTCACATTCTTCTACATGATAACCACCAGTTGTGCCAGCACCATTTGTTGAAAATGCTGTCTTTTTTCCACTGGCTGGTTTTAGCTCCCTTGTCAAAGATCAAGTGACCATAGGTGTGTGGGTTCATTTCTGGGTCTTCAATTCTATTCCATTGGTCTACTTGTCTATCGCTATACCAGTACCATGCAGTTTTTTTTTTTTTTATCACAATTGCTCTGTAGGACAGCTTTAGGTCAGGCATGGTGATTCCTCCAGAGGTTCTTTTATCCTTGAGAAGAGTTTTTGCTATCCTAGGCTTTTTGTTTTTCCAGATGAATTTGTAGATTGCTCTTTCTAATTCCTTGAAGAATTGAGTTGGAATTTTGATGGGGATTGCATTGAATCTGTAGATTGCTTTTGGCAAGATAGCCATTTTTACAATGTTGATCCTGCCAATCCATGAGCATGGGAGATCTTTCCATCTTCTGAGATCTTCTTTAATTTCTTTCTTCAGAGACTTGAAGTTCTTATCATACAGATCTTTCACTTCCTTAGTTAGAGTCATACCAAGGTATTTTATATTATTTGTGACTATTGAGAAAGGTGTTGTTTCCCTAATTTCTTTCTCAGCCTGTTTATTCTTTGTGTAGAGAAAGGCCATTGACTTGTTTGAGTTAATTTTATATCCAGCTACTATACTGAAGCTGTTTATCAGGTTTAGGAGTTCTCTGGTGGAATTTTTAGGGTCACTTATTATATACTATCATATCATCTGCAAAAAGTGATATTTTGACTTCTTCTTTTCCGATTTGTATCCCCTTGATCTCCTTTTGTTGTCTAATTGCTCTGGCTAGGACTTCAAGTAAAATGTTGAATAGGTAGGGAGAAAGTGGGTAGCCTTTTCTAGTCCCTGATTTTAGTGGGATTTCTTCCAGCTTCTCACCATTTACTTTGATGTTGGCTACTGGTTTGCTGTAGATTGCTTTTATCATGTTTAGGTATGGGCCTTGAATTCCTGATCTTTCCAAGACTTTTATCATGAATGGGTGTTGGATTTTGGCAAATGCTTTCTCTGCATCTAAGGAAATGTTCATGTGGTTTTTGTCTTTGAGTTTGTGTATATAATGGATTACGTTGATGTATTTTCGTATATTAAACCATCCCAGCATCCCTGGAATAAAACCTACTTGGTCAGGATGGATGATTGTTTTAATGTGTTCTTGGATTCGGTTAGCGATAATTTTATTGAGTATTTTTGCATCGATATTCAAAAGGGAAATTGGTCTGAAGTTCTCTATCTTTGTGGGATCTTTCTGTGGTTTAGGTATCAGAGTAATTGTGGCTTCATAGAATGAGTTGGGTAGAGTAGCTTCTGTTTCTATTTTGTGGAATAGTTTGTTAAGAACTGGGATTAGACCTTCTTTGAAGGTCTGATAGAACTCTGCACTAAACCCATCTGGTCCTGGGGTTTTATTGGTTGGGAGACTATTAATGACTGCTTCTATTTCTTTAGGGGAAATGGGACTGTTTAGATCGTTAACTTGATCCTGATTTAACTTTGGTACCTGGTATCTGTCTAGAAATTTGTCCATTTCGTCCAGGTTTTCCAGTTTTGTTGAGTATAGCCTTTTGTAGAAAGATCTGATGGCGTTTTGGATTTCTTCAGGATCTGTTGTTATGTCTCCCTTTTCATTTCTGATTTTGTTAATTAGGATGCTGTCCCTGTGCCCTCTAGTGAGTCTGGCTAAGGGTTTATCTATCTTGTTGATTTTCTCAGAGAACCAGCTCCTCCTTTGGTTGATTCTTTGAATAGTTCTTCTTGTTTCCACTTGGTTGATTTCGCCCCTGAGTTTGATTATTTCCTGGGTCTCATCCTTGGGAAAGTCTAATTGTTTCTCCCTCAGCAGTGCTCTCCCTCAGCTGCAGTTGGCTGATGTCTAGGGTAGAGCGCCGTGGCCTTCCACTTCGGCATGTGTATTGGTCTTGTTGGTTATGTTTCAGTACCATGGGTGAAAAGCTTTCCCTGTCATTCCTAGGAGATTGCTTTGTAGTCTCAAAGCAGACCTCCTGGACCCTAACAATCTTTCTATCCTGTCTTCTCTCATGCTCCCTGAGCCTTAGGTTGTATTTGTTGCAGCTGGGCACCTCATGACCTGATATTCATTGTATTTTGACTAGTTGTGGTTTTCTGTGGTGGTCTCTGTCTCCTACAAAGACAACCTTCTGAGAGAGGACTGATGTCTTAGGGTTTCTATTGCTGTGATGAAACACCATGATCAAAAAAGCAAGTTGGGGAGGAAAAGGGTTTATTCAGCTTACACTTCCACAGCACTGTTTGTTCATCACCAAAGGAAGTCAGGACAGGAACTCAAGTTGGGCAGGAGCCTGGAGGCAGGAGCTGATGCAGAGGCCATGGAGGGATGCTGCTTACTGGCTTGCTTCCCCTGGCTTGCTCAGCCTGCTTTCCTACAGAATCCAGGCCTACCAATGTAGAGATGGCACCACCCACAATGGGCTGGGCCCTCCCCCACTGATCACTAATTGATAAAATGCCTTACAGCTGGGTCTCATGGAAGCCTTTCCTCCATTAAGATTCTCTTCTTTCAGATGGCTATAGCTTGTGTGTCAAATTGGCATGAGAGTAGCCATCACAGACGAGATTTACACTTACCTATGGGTATAAGAATAAATGCTTCCATTGCTGTTGGGAGGTGTGCTGGTCTAATAAAGCTGTGTTAGTAGGCTCTCCTCTAGACCCAGGACCTCTCTGACCCCAGCAGGCGGGCTAGGTGGTCAGTACCAGGCTGTTGTGAAAGCCTTAGGTCCGATTGGTTACCAGCAAGTCTGAGAACTACTATTTAGGACTGTCTTGAAGGGCCGGTCATTATTGTGGTTCATCGCATTTTCACAGTCAGGTAGGACTACTAATTGCTAGCCTCCTTTGGCAGCTTGCATTGCACCTTCTTAAACTATGAAAGCTAGTTCTCAGAGAGGAGGCTTTCTCTGAGCATTCTTTATTTAAAGATAATTAGGGTTTAATTTGGGATTCTCGAGCAGTAACAGTGTTGTGATTATATACAGTCTATAGCTTACCTCACCCTGAGCAGCATATAAAAGGCCTTCTCAGCATTAATATTATTTTTCTGAGTTGATGCACAGTTAAAGACACTTTGGTTTTGCAAAACGTTAGATTGACATTGGGGCCAGATATTATTGGGCTGTCCTTTGTGTCATGGAGACTCTGTGCACCACAGAGTTAAAGTGACCATACTGAAGCCAGAGGCTTTATTTTCTAACTTGAAGTGTTAGTGGTGTGCTCTGCTGCCTTGACAACACCACAGACAAAGTGGTTCAAACAAGAGGCATGTAGTTTTCATAGTTTTGGAGGCTACAGGTTCAAGGCTAGGGTGGTACTGTCTGGGACGGCTCCTGGCGAGGGCCCTTTTCCTGGTCCTTCCATGCTGCCTTCTTGCTTGGCATCTTCCCTGTGCTAACATGTGTAAAGAAGAAGGGAGGCAGAGAGGCAGGTGGTAGGAGAGAGGAAGAGAGGAAGGAAGGAAAGAGGGAGGGCAGGTTTGTGGGTTTAGGGCCTTAATGCATGGACTATGGGGGACCCCCACTTGAGTTCAGAATAAAGGACTTTTTGCCAGAAGGCCTAGACCATTTTCATTTATTTTTGTAGTTTACATAAATATAAGATGTAGAACTTTATTGCTTTGGGAGAATACAGCGCCTTGTTTTAGTTTTTCTGCTGTTTGGTGATTTTTATCCTATTTTATGGTAGTTACTGTTTTTAAAAGGCTTCACGACTTGCTGAGAATCTTTCAAGAGTCTCATCTGCTTTTTTCCATGTCATGCTATGTGCACAACCACTATCCCTTACTCCTCAAAATGTGTGCAACCAGAAGCTTTTGAAGTTTGGAATACTTGAACATACATAATGAGATTCCATGGGCTTAGGACTGAGGTCTAAATGCTAAATGTATTTGGGCTTTACAAGGATCTGTACTTACAACCCCAGGATGATTTTATACTGTGCTTTTAGTGTACATGTGTACTGACTGACACCTGTCATGTAAGATCACTGTGACATCAGCTTGGTGCCCAGAATTTCAGGTTTGGAGTATCGTGGGCTGCTTCCTGTCCATCCGTCTGTCCGTCGGTCCGTCTGTCCGTGTGTGTGTGTGTGTGTGTGTGTGTGTGTGTGTGTGTGTGTTTTCCATTTGTGTTTCATTTACTTTTCTCTTTGTTTTAGTATTTTTACACAATATTGAATGTTAGCATTTGTTTTTAGTGCATGTGTGAGTGTGGGCTTGGTATGCCCAGGGCGTCACTGCCTGGGGAACATGGCGGCCAACCTGGAGTGTGGTGGGCGGAGCCTGCCACTGCTGCTGTGAGTGACAGGTGAGAGGAAGCTTCTGCCTGACCATTGCCTCTTCTTTGGAGCGCTCAGCTGTCTCTGGTCCAGGCACGGGGCCTAGCGTCCTGAGTCTTCACTCTTGGCTGTATTCTGTTGCCTTTGGTGTTATGCACCAGGGTTCTTTGTTTCAGGGTGGTTGGGTGTAATGTAGGTGATGAAGGAGCTCTTCCTTGTCTTTGACTTGTTGAAATTTGACCTTTGGGTGAGTCATGAGAGCAGAAGCCCCATACTGCCTTCACTGTACCTTGTCAAAGCTTTGAAGACCCACAGTAGGCGCCCTTAACTAGTCACCTTCAGTGAGGACCCTCTTGGCAACTAGGGAGTTCTAGAATACTCTGGCCAATGTATCTGTAGGTTAGCCTTTTTATTAACTCTGATGTAGTTAATGTTTTCTTACAGACAGAACCGCCACTGAACACACCAGAAAACAGAGAGTACCTTGCAGAAATCATGTTTGAATCATTTAATGTACCAGGACTCTACATTGCGGTACAGGTAATTAAAGAAAAACACCCACATTATCTTTGTGATTCTGTTGTGTAAGAAGCAGTAATTCCAAGGTCATTTGTGCTCAGTCTGGCTGGACACTCATAACTACCACTGAAGTGAGATTGGTCTGGATCTACAGATTTCCTAGGCAGAGTCTCATGTGTTTTTATTTGGGTGACAAGATAGAGATGTAGAGGCCTGCCTTCCTTCCTTCCTTCCTTCCTTCCTTCCTTCCTTCCTTCCTTCCTTCCTTTTTTTTTTAAACTTCTCACGCTTACTTTGCCTCACTGTTAAGATAAAACAAAACAAACCTAACAACGGTGAAAGTGAAAAGAACAGACATCCTAAAATCCATTGGAAAACAAGGTAACCTGGGAAGGGTGTCTCAAGCCTCATACTACCACATGGGGGATAAGGCAAGAGGTCAACCTGGGATAGATTTGTGTTCTGAGGCAAGTCTGAGTTGCAGAGTGAGATCCTGTCTCAAAAACACAATAAACAAACAAACAAACAAACAAACAAACACCGAGCCAAAACAAAGTCAATGCCTCTAGAGAACCCTAGGATTCGGCTGCGTTAGTTCTGTGCACTCTGGCTTCGGAGAGGCCCTGAGCTCCCAGGGGCTTCAGGGCTCATCTTGAAGCTTTTTCTTGGCTTACAGTCTCATTGTTGCTTTAGTGGTTGTATATGAAGAAGTTGGTTGGAGTTTTGAGGAGTAACTGAGATGCATCTCTTTCCAAGATTCCTGCCTAATATTGCTTCCTTCTAAGAGAGAAGAGTCCCAGGGGAGATGCAGTTTGGAGGTGCTGCACTGTTGTCTCCTCATGATCAGTCATAGTGCCTTTTGACACAGCAAAGGCTCCAACAATTCTTACAGGGGAAATCTAGAATCATTATTTTTTCTCCTGGTCTTTTTTGAGATAAGGTTTCTCTGTGTAACCATGACTGACCTGGAACTCACTCGGTAGACCAAGCTGGCCTCAAACTTACAGAGATCAGCCTGCCTCTGCTGGCATTAAAGGCATGAGCCACACTGCCCAGCTGAGACCTATTCATTCTCTTCTCTCCCAGGATACCTATAATGTATAGAATAGGAAGGTACTCAGGAACACCGAACTTACTATTATTATTTGAACTATAGCCTACAGTTGCCTCAAAGTCAGGATGATCCCCCTGTCTCACCCTCTTTGAGTATGTGATGACAAGTGTGTTCCACAATGTCCCACAATAACTATTAGTTCTTAAGATGATCCACATGCCATACTTAGAGTCTCCATGACATGAAGGACAGCCAAATAATTTGGTATCTGGCCACAATGTCAATCTAACATTTTGCAAAACCAAAATATCTTTAACTGTGTATCAACTCAGAACATTGATGTTAATGCTGAGAAGGCCTTTTATATGCTGCTCAGGGTGAGGCGAGTATTGCACTGCTAACAGTCATGTTATTTAAAAGTGAATTCCTGTGTTCTGCCTTGGCCTGACATTCGCTGGACAGTTCCTTGCTGTGGGTGTCCTGTGCATGGCAGAGTGTGGGGCAGCAGCCCCCTTGCCCCCCACATACACACACCGCCTCCTCACCTCTGACAAACTGTGACTGTGGGCAATGGCAGCGGACATGGCCAGCTGCTCTGTGAGGAGAGAGTTGCCTTTGGCTGAGAACTGCTGTCTTGCATCTGTCAGATGAGACTTTCTGGGTGGGGGCGGCCCTCATCATCCGTGAGAGAAGAGCTCCATGTGGGCTGGTAGAGTGCTTGCCCAGCATAAACCCTGGGGTTGATCCCAAGCCCGGAATAAACTGTGTATGGTGACACACATCTGAATTCCTAATACTCTGGAGCTGGAGGCAGGAAGATCAGGAGTTAGGCCATTCTTGGCTGCACAGTGAGCCTGGGTTTCATGAGACCTTGCCTTGAACCACAAACTCCTGAACAAACAAACAAACAAGCAAAGAAAAGCCCCAGCTCCATGTGTCTTACCTTGTAGTGTTTGTGGCTGCGCTTGGACCACCAGCAGATTAGAAGTTAAACCTTATGATTTAGCAGTGGGATTCCACTTCATTGATTTTGTTTGTAAAACTTTATAGGTTCTTGTTGAAAACTTGACTCCTTCATTTGAAGTGAAAACTGGCATGCAGGTTAGCTGAGTGAGAATTGTAATGTAGGAGATGTGGGGTCGGGAAAGGGAAGTTTCTCAGATTTATTAAGTAAGAAAGAGTTCACTGCAGGATCTGAGACCAGCTGAGCAGTGGCTTTTGATCTTCCTGGTTGTGATGCCTCTCTTCAGTGGCTGATCAATGTCTCTCTTTCTAGGCAGTGCTGGCTCTGGCAGCCTCTTGGACATCCCGGCAAGTTGGTGAACGCACACTAACGGGGATAGTTATAGACAGTGGAGATGGTGTCACCCACGTTATCCCGGTGGTAAGCACGGGGTTCTTATTTTACTCTCTGAGGTTTAAGCTGACCTGGGGTAAGAGAAGAAATGAAAAGGCAAATCAAAACGCAGCCTACTCAAGTAACATGCCAGCTTTTACGTGGTGTAGTAGAAACAGCTATGGGACCGACCGACTCCTTCCTTCCTTCCTTCCTTCCTTCCTTCCTTCCTTCCTTTCCTTCCTTCCTTCCTTCCTTCCTTCCTTCCTTCCTTCCTTCCTTCCTTCCTTCCTTCCTTCCTTCCTTCCTTCCTTCCTTCCTTCTTTCTTCCTCTCTTTTTCTCTTTCTTTCTTTCTTTCTTTCTTTCTTTCTTTCTTTCTTTCTTTCTTTCTTTCTTTCTTTCTTTCTTTCTTTCTTTCTTTCTTTCTTTCTTTCCTTCCTTCCTTCCTTCCTTCCTTCCTCCCTCCCTCCCTCCCTCCCTCCCTCCCTCCCTCCCTCCCTCCCTCCCTCCCTCCCTCCCTTCTTTCTTTCTTTCTTTCTTTCTTTCTTTCTTTCTTTCTTTCTTTCTTTCTTTCTTTCTTTCTTTCTTTCTCTCTTTCTTTCTTCCTCTCTTTTTCTCTCTCTCTCTCTTTCTTTCTCTCTCTCTCTCTCTCTCTCTCTCTTTTTCTCTCTCTCTGTTTATTGTGAGATAGGATTTTCTTGGCTGGCTTGAACTGACAGACATCTATCTGCCTCTGCCTCTCAAGTGCTGGGATTCAAAGTATATGTCACCATGCCAGCCTTGGCAATGCGAATTTAGAGTTCAGGAAGGTGAGAAAGAGTTCAAAAAGTGGCTATGTTTGTGCCTTCGTTGGTTTTGCAATATGGAGCAAATTATGTAGTCACATGCTTTTTTTTGGCCAGGATTTTGCTGTATTCCCACGAGTGTCACGTGAGTGTCCTGGCTTGAATGAAAATGGTCCATAGGGAGTGGCACTGTTAGGGGGTGTGGCCTTTTGGAGGAAGTACATCACTGGGAGTGGGCTTTGAGGTTTCAGATGCTCAAGCCAGGCCTATTGGGCTATTTATTCCTGCTGCCTGAGGATCCAGATATAGACCTCTCAGCTCCCTCTTCAGCACCATGTCTGCCTGCAGGCCACCATGCTTCCACCATGACAATAATGGACTAAACCTCTGAACTGTAAGCCACCCCAATTCAATGTTTCCCTTTATAAGAGTTTCGATGGCCATGGTGTCTTCACAGTAATAGAATTCCTAAGTAAGACACTCATCATTGGAGCTGCTGCAGTTAGACATCATTCTGATGTCAACGCCGAGGGTCAGTGACAGGCTCTGCTCATCTGGGGCTGAGGAGAACTTGCTCTTGCCTCTGAATGAATTCAAGAGTGACAATCACATTTGATTGCAGGGCTCCTTATGCTATCACCTTTGGGTTTTAAGTCGTTAGGGGAGTCAATGCAGGAGGCTTTCTCATCTTTCCTTTGGTCCAAGGGATGACTTAAAGGAATAATTTAAAAAATCAACAGTGTCAGTAGAAAGTCAGACAGTCATGATCATCCCCCTTCAGGTTTTCTCAGTAGCCATAGTTACGGTGTTAACCACAGTTACTTATGTTACCCATCGTTATAAACACACACATCAATTATATGAAGTTCTGTGGCTTGGTTTTGTTACTTGGAGGGTGTGTGTATACTGTGTTTGCATGGAGTTGCATGCCATGATCATATGTAGTAGTCATATGAGCTTGTGGGCCTCACTTCTCTCTACCATGTGAGCTCCAGGGATCAAACTCAGGCCGAGCACCCTTATCTGCTAAGCTATTTTACCAGCCCTTAAATAAGTTTAAGTTTTGAAAAAAAAGTTATTTAATGATGTTTGTGTCTCTGTATGGGTTTGTGCACATGAATACAGGTTCCCCCAAGAGGCCAGAGGCATTGAAACCCCTGGAACTGGAGTTATTTTGTCTGCTGTCCGATATCAGCGCTGGCAACGGAGCTTAGTCTGCAGCAAGAGCAGTTCATGACCTTAGTCGCTGAGCCATTTCTCCAGCCTCCTAAATGTAAATTTAAAATGCAAATAAGAGAATTAAAAAATCCAAAACTGAGTGGGGTGGCACAAGCCTGTAATTCCATTGTTTGAAAGGTGAAGGCAGGAGATTCAGAAGAGAAAGGTCATCCTTGGCTTAATACTGAGCTTAGGGCCAGCCCGG
The DNA here is from genome assembly GCF_978045245.1 of Mus caroli. Classification (NCBI taxonomy): domain Eukaryota; kingdom Metazoa; phylum Chordata; class Mammalia; order Rodentia; family Muridae; genus Mus; species Mus caroli. The sequence goes on from NW_028227259.1 coordinate 24,125,366, forward strand.
GATACGTGAGACCCGTGTCAACCAGCTTCACAAAATTGAACATCTTCTACCTTCATGTCGTGTGTGTATACACACCAAACAAACAAACAAACAAACAAACAAACAAAACCCAACTTGGCTAAAGCCAAGCAAGACGGGTGAACTTCCTCTCTTGCTGCTTTGTGTCTGCTGAAAGGCTAAAGTCATGAAAGGCTTTATGGTCCCTGTCACCCTGTACCCCTGCCCACGTGTCCTCTTCATGGGAGGAGTGGACCCTTCAGAGCCGTCTCAGAGGCTGGCTCTGTGGGAGTTGCTGGAGGAGGTGCTGCCCCTCTGGCTTTCTCACTGCTGTGCTGCCTTGTAGAGCAAAGGGCCTTCGCTCCCAGTGCTGGAGCCCCAGGTCTGCCTGCACCCCTTCTCCATCATCTCCACACTGTGGGCCAGGGTGAGCAGAGGCCCTTCTATCACTTGTTCCCTTTGCCCAGGGTCAAGGGTCACTCAGAAAGTATATGGTAGGAAGAAAAGACATTTCACATAGAGCCCAGGTCCAGAGAGAAAGGGTTTTGTAATTTATTACTGTAGATTCTTCTCCCATTTATAAAAATTAATTTGTTACTGATAATCTGGGTAAAGTTAAGAGAACAAAATTACTCATAAATCCATCTAGACAATCACACTATGAACTGCATAGCCTCTCAAGTGTTGGTTAAAACACACATGCACAAGCACAGAGAATATCTTCTGTCTAGTTTGTGTTCTAACAGAATAAATAATACTAAAGTTGTATTTTGCACATTCATTTAATGATACCTTTTCTGTATGGTCAAACATCCTATGAAAAATTGTCACCTAAAATCATGGTGTGTGATCTAAAGTGACATGGTGGTGACTGTCCTGCTGTTGGGTGGGAAGCACACTGAGAAGCCTACTTAATGCTGGCTTTAGGAATTGGTGTATGTGGGTCTCACGGGGTGATTGGGAAGATTCCATGTGTTAGAAGCTAATGTTTAATTGCTTGTACATACCGTTTCTCTAAAAATATTTTACAAATAGTTGTACTTTGCAGAAAGGACCAATGTTTTGTCTAGAAGTTAGGAGCATGGGGGAGGAGCCCAGGAGGACTTGGGGAGGTGATCCTTACAGCTTAGCATGGCTCTGTCTGTGCCTGTACTGATGGATGTAGTACACACACACACACACACACACACACACACACACACACACACAGAGTACACACACAGTACACACACACACACACACACACACACACACACACACACTCACACAGAGTACACACAGAGTACACACACACACACACACACACACTCACACACACACACACACACACACACACACACACACACACACACACACATGCGTGTACCCAGCATGGAGCTGTGGTTCATCTTCATGTCCTCTCTTTCCCCCTGGCCCTGTGGCACAGCGACCACAAAGTGCTAGTGTGTGAAACTGATCACCAGTGTCCCCACACCTGAGTCTCTGCAGACAAGCTGGATGGGTGGCCAGGCTTGTGGCTGCTATGGCAAGTGTGTGCAAACAGAAGGTCAGTGAGGGGACTTTGGGCCCATCACTGCTGTGGGCAGGTGGACTCTAGGCACTCCTGCTAGTGGATGGCAGAGTTATTGTGGACTCCCACAGGCCCCTCACAGACATGCCTTTAGTAGCTCAGAAAGGCATCAGGGAGCATCCAGATCCTAAGATGCACTGGTCTTAGCTAGCACTGACTGGTTAGCTTCTTTGAATCACTTTCAATGTGCTGAACAGAGCCATGTCTTGAATCCTTATATCTGCCCTTAAAGCCCATGTGTGACCGGCTGGGTTTTATTTCATAGACGCTGTAAATGCCCTCAGGGTATTTGCTCCACACTAGGGATGGAGGTTAGGATCCCTGACCCAGGGTTGGGATCCAGGCTTTGGGGATCACCGTCCTCTGTGCTTTTCCACAGTTGCTAACTTTGAGTTAGGAGCAGCTTCATCGGTGGTTTGACAGTGCACAGACAAAGCCTGTTTGGCCTACTTAGAGGAAAGCTTCACTGTCAGGTTAGCTCCTCTCTCAGGCAGCAGCACCTTTTACAAACGACCAATTCTGTGTCGTTGCCTACATGTTCCTAATGGAAACATTTTGGTTGCTTATGGAGATTCAGGTTATTGGAGTCATTCAGAATTTTAAATATTAATGGAACTTCAGATGCTGTCATTTAAAAAGACCAGAGATACTGAACCTTATAAGTGGGAGCCATTAAATGCTAGTTCAGTGCTCAGAAGGGTGGACATCTGGGAAGGGGAGGGTGGGGACCTGCTGAGTGCACGGGCTCTGGACTGTGGTTAGTGATGTGGCTGTCCTGCCTCCTCTCGTCTTCTCTCCTCTCTTCTCCAGGCAGAAGGCTATGTAATTGGAAGCTGCATCAAACACATCCCAATTGCAGGTAGAGATATTACGTATTTCATTCAACAGCTGCTAAGGGAGAGGGAGGTGGGAATCCCTCCTGAGCAGTCACTGGAAACCGCAAAAGCCATCAAGGTAAAAACAGAAGGGAACCTGGCTGGTTTGGGGGTGAGGGAGATGGTGCTTGGGTGTTCCCCTCAATGCCACTGCCCCTCCTGCTCCCTTCCTGTCCCCCGAGAGTGTGGGCCTTGGTTGTTTTGCCATTGAGTTTCCTGTGCTGGGGACGTGAGGCTCAGTGTGCTCTCCTACACAGAGAGTGGCTTCTGAGCTGGTGTTGAGCTACCGGTGTGTGGAGTAGAGCGTTGTTTAATTGAAGCCTAATTAAACCAAACCTTCAATTAGCTGCATGCTGCTTCCCCATCTCCCTCCGTGCTTCCATTTAGAATCAGGAGGCGAGTCGCAGCAGTAGCTGTCAGGAATCCTGAGGTGTTTGCGTGCTTTGTGTCCTGAGAGTACACCTCAGAACCCTGCCAGTCTAGATCTCAGGGTCCTTAAACAGAATCCACCTGCCTGTCTCCAGACCTCTGTTACCTGTTACAGCAGTGAGAGGAAAATGTGAACTTAGTAACAAAAGAGCAAAGTGAAACTAAGTAACAAAAGAACAAAAGGTCATTATTTAGAGGGTCTACTTGACCTCACCCATCTTCCTATTGGTGTGGGCATGGCAGTTACAGACTTTTAAAAGAAATTTTTCTTCTCAGCTAGCAAAACTAAAACGTTAAAAAAAAAATCAAAATGCAAGAGATTCCTGAGTGTTCAAGGCTGGTTATCATATATCGAGAGGAGGGAGGGTTTTGTTTGAATCTGGAGAAGGGTCTGAGGTGGGGTATGACATGTGACCTCACACAGCTCTGGTTCTGAGCTGCAGTGTAGAGGGGTAACTCTCCTGCTGTTTCCTCTCAGCCAAGCATCTCTGGAGGTTGGTTAAATTCAAAGAGGCAGGGGACAAGATTTCTGAATTTTGGCTGATGCTAGTTGAGAACAATCCTTTTGGGATGGGACAGGTAGAGGGCTGGCTCCTACAGAAAAAAATGCCACCTGTCCCTCCCTCGTGGGCTTGGGCTTCCCAGGACTGGGGAGACTTGAAGTCCTCAAACAAAAGGGAAAAACTGGTCGTTCCATGGTGGGGAGAGATTTGAAAAGATGTCCTCAGACTTCTTTGTAGACTAAAATATTTCCAAGGTTTCCCCTCAGCCTTTGTTTCCTTTTCCTCAGTGGGAGCCATCTCTTGGCAGCCCCAGTGCTCTCGCCTGATTCTGCTCTTATTCTACAGTAGCTGCCAACTGATGTCATGATGTTTGCTTATTTCAGTCACCTAGTGTCTGACTCTGAGCTAGATGGCCTCTGAGAGGGATCTAAGTGTTTCATCGACTGTGTATCTCCAGTGTTGATCAAGTGACTTAGAATACCTAACCAGCAAGGTCAGGGGATCAAGCAGACATTTAACAGGAGGACAGATAGCATTCCCTTAGGCACGCATGCGTGCACATACTCTCTCTCTCTCTCTCTCTGTCTGTCTCTCTCTCTCTCTCTGTCTCTCTCTCTCTCTGTCTCTCTGTCTCTCTCATGCAGTTGGCTTCTGGGCCAAGCTTAGCTTGTTGGTCTTGTGGACAGTAGTGAGGCTGGCACCTGACAGGGAGCCTGAGGGGCCAGCAAAGCCTGGGTGGAGACAAGGAGCTAATGTTTTATAGATAGATATTATTTCAGACAAAATGGCAACAGAATTAGGGAGAACATGGTAGTGATGTGTAACCATTGCAGAGAAAACAGACTTACCTACTCAAGTGTAGTCATGCTTAAGCTGAAAGACAACAGGACACATGCTTGATGGTTCAATCACACAAGAGTTACAGTGTAGGCAGAGATGAGTTCAGAGGTGTCTGTAAGATGTGGGTTCCTGTGTATTTGTCAGAGGGCAGAGGTGCGGGTACTTATCAATGCTTTGGCCATGTCTTTTTGTGTACATACAGGAGAAGTACTGTTACATTTGCCCGGATATTGTCAGAGAATTTGCTAAGTATGACGTAGATCCTCGGAAGTGGATCAAACAGTACACAGGGATCAATGCCATCAACCGGAAGAAGTTCATTATAGATGTTGGTTATGAAAGGTTCCTGGGACCAGAAATATTCTTTCACCCTGAGGTAAGATGTCTGAGTGTACTGAGTAGTGTATGTGGAGTGATGCTGCCCTCCAGTGTGCAGAAGGAGCAGTTCCCAGTAAAGGGACCCAGTGAGCAAGTTGGTTTCACATGGTGGTTCCCTCTGCAGAGTGGTTGCCTGGTGTGCCTTGCTGTAGGCTTACCCGCTTTAACAGTTAAGGTTGGGGTTATCCTGGGCATGAGGAAGATCTCTGAAGAGCAATAGGAGAAATGGATTTGAAACTGATCTCCAGGCACCTGTAGGAATAAAGCAGTCACTAATCTCAAGGTCTGTGTGCATTGATCCCTGTATGAAAGTAACAGTAAGACGGAGTGTTTTGTGACTGTGCGTGTAAAACCAGTGAATGCCCAGCTGGTGAACTGGCTCATAACTGTCTGCAACTCCAGCTCCAGGGGATATGCTGTCTTCTTCTGGTCTCTGCGGGCACTGCACTCAGATGCTCAAACCCACACCCAGACACACCCACACACATAACAAAGTACATAATTAAAAGTAAAAATGAAGTCTTAACATTTTGTTTGAAAATAGTTTGTGTTACTTGAGAAAGTGTATAATATTTCTTTCCTATTTATATAAAATATAGTTTGCCAACCCAGACTTTATGGAGTCCATCTCGGATGTTGTTGATGACGTCATACAGAGCTGTCCCATAGATGTGCGCCGGCCGCTGTATAAGGTATAAACTTCTTGGGTAAGGTGTTTTGAGTTCCTTCCCACATAAAAGGCCTGTAGTTGTTGGCTATCCATGTAGCAAGTCTTCATCACTGTTTTCCTGCTCCCGGCAGGAAACGCGTTCCAGTTGTGTATAACTGAGAGCTTTGACTCAGAGAGGGGATGAGTGGGACGCTGGGAATATGACACAACCAACAGAGGGACTTTTCAAACTCTTTTCTTCCTCCCTTCCCCTCCCTCCTCTGCTTGAGCGCAGACCATGACTTTCCTGTCTCGCCCTCCCTAGCACTGGGGTTTCAAACCCTGTGTCTCCATGCCTGGCGTGAGCTGTCTTTTTGTCTTGACTGTCAAACTGGATTGAGTTACACAGCCTGAGCCATACACACCAATTGAAAGAGGAAGGTTTGCCCTGCTCAGGCTCTCTGGGAACCGCTCTTATTCTTTGCTGGGTATTTACGGTCAGTGCTGAGGTTAGCCCGGCAGTAAGTACAAATATGCACGTGGAGGAGTTTTTCAAAATTCTTTGATTGTCTGGAATTGTAAGAATGAAACGAGAGAAATCTAGTCATTGTTACATGAAATGAATAATGGCTGACAGCTGGTTAGCAAGAGCAGAAATTATCTTCAGATAACATGTGCATGTGTGCATCAAGCCTTCATCCTCAGCTAACGTGCATGTGTGCATCGAGCCTTTGATTCAGCTTCATGACCTCACATTACACTATGCACACACAGGCATCTACATTTTAAACAGAGAAAGGTGCTTAGTGAAAATGTATTAACTACTGCTGTGTTCCATACTAGGTACTACATACCTTTTAAAGAATGGGGTAAATTCCCATGGAAAAGTCTTTGGTGGGAAAACAGCTATTGTCATCCAACTCATATGAGTATAGTGCAAGGGGTTTAATAGTTACTTGCATTTCCTTATTCTTATATATATTTTTTTTATTTACAGGATATTGCTGTGCAGTCTAGGTTGACTCTAAACTTGTAGTCATTTGCCTTAATGCTCTGTTTGTTGGATTATTTGTATAGCATTTCCGGGCTTTCATTAATCTTGTACTGAGAGTCACTATACAGTCACACACATACTTCCAGATTGAATTTTGTGTCTCGTTGCTTTCCAGGTCCTGTTGCTGTTGAGAAGCAACCTTGAGCTTCTTCCAGCTGAACAGATTATTCTTGAAAGCACATTACTAATTGTAGGCCTTAATCAATTAACAAATATCTGTGATGCATTGAGTGTGTATATGTTAGAGAACTGAATCAAACAGTTGCCTATGGCCACTCCCTGTAGGCATGCTGTTTCTGTCTGCATATCACAGTCAAACAGAGACGAGCCCTTGAAATACCAGTCCCTGTCCCAAAGCCCATCTATACAGCTCTGAGTTAGTGAGGTTTCTGCATGTAGGGGGTCTAGAGTATACCGTGTCTTTGAACTTGTATGTATTTGGGAGGATCATGTTAACTGCTAAATGGCAAGGTTGGCTTTTGAACCAGTTTCCTGTATCTTTGATAAGTTTAGGCCTTCCCTACTGAGTCACTCTGCCCATCTCTGAAGAGATAGTGAGAAGAAAACCTTGCCTACTTCTCCCTAGGAGAACCACTCCTCCACTGTGGGCTGTAGAGGCTTTAGCTTGCCTGGCCATCCAGTTTGTGACAATAACTAGTATACATGAGCTTCGTTTGTGTGTATAAGAAGGTAATAGATATACAGGAGTTGTCTCAGGGTTTCTATTGCTGTGATAAACACTATGACCAGAAACAACCCGAGGGATGAACAGTGTTTGGCTTCTGTGTCCCAATCACAACCCATCATGTAGGAATGCCAGGGTATGTGCTCAAGGCAGGAATCTTCAGCCAGGAGTTGGTGCAGAGGCCATAGAGGGATGCTCCTTACTGGCTTGCTCCCCGTGGCTTACACAGCCTGTTTTCTTATAGCATCCAGGTTCACTAGCCTAGGGATGGCTCCACCCCCCAGAGACCTGGACCTTCGCATATCAAGGAAATGTATCACAGACTTAACCACAGGCCAATTTGGTGGGTGGGTGGGGGGAGCATTTTTTAACAGGTTCTCTCTTTGGGTAGGCTGCTGGGTGGGTAGGGTGGCAGGGGGCAGGGTGCCAGGTCGGTATGGGGCTGCTAGGTGCTATTGTAGCATCGGAAGTGATAGAATTCAAGTCCCACTGAGCTGGGAAGGCTGAGGACAGTGGAGTTGGCCACACTATGTGTTGTTTTTAATGAAGCTTGAGCATTCTACTCTGGAGAGAGAGGAGAGTCAAAAGAGGCTGCCCCTCCTCTGTCTCCTGAGACATTCATTGCTGTAACTAGATTCTGACAGGAAATGGACCTTGGGGGTTCTTGTCTTTCTTAGGGCAGCAGCCATTGTGGCGCCTCAGTGAGTTTGACATTGTCTTGGGTTCTTTCAGGAAGCTGCCACTCCCTCCTTGGGCAGCCCTCGGGTCACTCTTCTTGCTCTGGCAGTGTTTGGTGGGCATCTCAGCTTCTACTACTACCACTAAGAAAGGGACTGCTTCCCAAAGCCAGGGTGTGATGAGAAAGTGGAATATTGAGAATTATGGATGCCCACTTGAAAAATATCCTGTGGCCTCAGTTTCACAGTGGCTAAATGTACAGACATATAGGTGTTTGAGTGTCTAAAGAAATTAGGTTAGAAGACACAATCTGTAGCACACATGGATGTCTTTCTGTGCATAGCCCAACACCTGCTGTCTGTAGGGGGTGCCTCTTGTTTTCATTTTTGTTCTGAGGCCCTCTCTTCTTCATTCTTGCCAGTGACCTAGGCCCCTTTCACAGTGGGGCAGCAATCAGTGGATCAGAACGATTGGACAACATGGTCTAGGCCCAGGGAAACTCAGATTAGACAGGGGGAATAACACATTTGGTGGACCTTGATGGATTCCTGGATTGTAAAACTCCCTCTCCTAGGAGTGCGGATGTTATGTTCCTGATGTCATCCTCCTGTGTGCTTTCCCTCCAGTATTACAGCTTTATCCAGACAGTGGAGAACTCATGGATGGAGTTTGCAGCAAGCTCCATGATATCCTGTTCAGCCCTAGAAGGTTATCTTTCTTCTTGTTTGGAGCCTTCTCCTTTCTTGAGTAATCCAGACTTGTGGGGCCAAGGCTGTTCTATTTTGCTCATTCAGCCTTGGTGATTTTCAGGGGGTTTCTTATGACCGAGTGGGTAAGAGGTGGCTCGCTTTAGACTGTGGAGTGACCCAAGACTTTGTTGGCCATCGAGCCAACATCTTGTCCAGGTTCTCAGGCAAGAAGAAAAACAACCAGTAAGAATAAAAGATGGCTCTGAAGATTTGGACTGTTCGCTTAGCTTTATGGGGGTGTGGTTGACATAAAAACGGTGTGTGTTTGTGGTGTGGACAGGTTGATTTGATGTATGCATCCACTGCAGAAACCATGTTAAGCTGACTAATTCATTCACTCGCCACCTCATAGCTTGCTATGAGTGTGCATGTGTTGAGAAGCCTAAGAGCCACTGACAGCAAATTCCATGTACAGTAGACCTCACTATCAGACAGCAGCTTGTGTCCTGTTCCACAGATCCTCACATAGCTGGGCTGTGTTTAAAGAGGAGGTATATTAAATGCTTATTAAAAACATTTCTAGAGTTTGGCTAAGTTGACAGCTACTGTCAGCAGCTAGTCCATTCTTGGATTATCCGGTGTTTAGTATTTTGTCTGTTCTGCATGAAGGTGGACCAGTTATAATTGCTTTATCATGTAATTGGGTGTCTTTTTCTCTAGTGTGTGTGTTGTCTTGAGTGCTTACTGATACTAGCTGTATTGTTAAATTTAAGGAGATTTAATATATATGTGGTGGTGTGCTTGTCTTTAGGAACTGATCAAAAAGCAGAAAATACTGAAATAATTAATAGGAACCACTGCAAGCTAAATGGCATTAAACGAACCATGCAGTTATGGTAACTGAAGGATGAGCAGCTTGCTTTTAATTAGAGGGATCAAGGCTTTGGGAAGGCACCTTCCAAGCCAGTCAGAGCTGGCCTCTCAGCAGGTGTGGGAGAGGCCTGCCTGGTATAGATTCCTGAGCACAGAGGCAGGGATCTAGGGGTGCATAAGGAATTCACCCTTCCTGAAGCCTGGGTGCAGCAGGGCCGGAAGGAGGTGGCAGTATGAGACATCTGTCATCCTGCTTTGGCACTAGGTCGGAAGGTGGGAAAATATCCTACTTGTTCTATTGTCAAGAAGATGTGATTGCATCTTGATGTGCTCGAAGTTGGCTTTTTCTATAACTAGTGGCTTGAATTGGGTCTAGTATAGTAATTATCTTAGTGCTTGTAAGTCAGAACAGCAGGATGCAGGGTGAACAAGCTGTGTATATTATCTATTGATGTTGAGTAGGTCTGATATCTTCAATAGATGAAACAGAAAATTAGAAAACATATCTACTAGTGGTGTTTTATCTTTGTCTCTCCTTTCTCTCCCTTCAGTACTAGGGATAGAATGCAGGTCATTGTAGGCAAGCACTCTGCTAGTGAGCTACATCTCAACCCAGCATCCTTTACAAATGTCCCTTTCCAGTGAAACCAAATGCAAGTTCAAGATGCAAGCAGACGGAAGGCAGTGGTTTAGATTTGGACAGGGTCACGGGTTTAACAGTTACAGAATGTTTAAACCTACCCACAACATTTAAATGTGCTTCCTGCTAATTTACTCCAAAACACTAAGATTTCTTTCCATCTTAGTGGGAAAGGAAGCCTGGTGTGAACATCTAGTCATGGCTGAATTCAGGTTTTTTTTTTTTTAATTTTTAATATTTTTATTACATATTTTCCTCAATTACATTTCCAATGCTATCCCAAACGTCCCCCATAGCGCCCCCCACTTCCCTACCCACCCATTCCCATTCTTTTGGCCCTGGCATTCCCCTATATTGGGGCATATAAAGTTTGCAAGTCCAATGGGCCTCTCTTTCCATTGATGGCCGACTAGGTCATCTTTCGATACATATGCAGCTAGAGACAAGAGCTCCGGGGTTCTGGTTAGTACATCATGTTGTTCCAACAATAGGGTTGCAGATCCCTTTAGCTCCTTGGGTACTTTCTCTAGCTTCTCCATTGGGAGCCCTGTGATACATCCAATAGCTGATTGTGAACATCCACTCCTGTGTTTGCTAGGCCCCGGCATCGTCTCACAAGAGACAGTTATATTTGGGTCCTTTCAGCAAAATCTTGCTAGGGTATGCAATGGTGTCAGCGTTTAGAAGCTGATTATGGGATGGATCCCTGGATATGGCAGTCTCTAAATGGTCCATCCTTTCATCACAGCTACGAACTTTGTCTCTGTAACTCCTTCCCTGGGTGTTTTGTTCCCAATTCTAAGAAGGTACACAGTGTCCACACTTTGGTCTTCATTCTTCTTGAGTTTCATGCGTTTAGCGAATTGTATCTTATATCTTGGGTATCCTAAGTTTTGGGCTAATATCCACTTATCAGTGAATACATATTGTGTGAGTTCTTTTGTGATTGTGTTACTTCACTCAAGATGATGCCCTCCAGGTCCATCCATTTGCTTAGGAATTTCATAAATTCATTCTTTTTAATAGCTGAGTAGTACTCCATTGTGTAAATGTACCATAATTTCTGTATCCATTCCTCTGTTGAGGGACATCTGGGTTCTTTCCAGCTTCTGGCTATTATAAATAGGGCTGCTATGAACATAGTGGAGCATGTGTCCTTTTTACCGGTTGGGACATCTTCTGGATATATGCCCAGGAGAGGTATTGCTGGATCCTCCGGTAGTACTATGTCCAATTTTCTGAGGAACCGCCACACTGATTTCCAGAGTGGTTGTACAAGCTTGCAATCCCACCAACAATGGAGGAGTGTTCCTCTTTCTCCACATCCTCGCCAGCATCTGCTGTCACCTGAATTTTTGATCTTAGCCATTCTGACTAGTGTGAGGTGGAATCTCAGGGTTGTTTTGATTTGCATTTCCCTGATGATTAAGGATGTTGAACATTTTTTCAGGTGCTTCTCTGCCATTCGGGATTCCTCAGGTGAGAATTCTTTGTTCAGTTCTGAGCCCCATTTTTTAATGGGGTTATTTGACTTTCTGGAGTCCACCTTCTTGAGTTCTTTATATATATTGGATATTAGTCCCTTATCTGATTTAGGATAGGTGAAGATCCTTTCCCAATCTGTTGGTGTTTTTTTTTTGTCTTATTGATGGTGTCTTTAGCCTTGTAGAAGCTTTGTAGTTTCATGAGGTCCCACTTGTCAATTCTGGATCTTACAGCACAAGCCATTACTGTTCTATTCAGGAATTTTTCCCCTGTGCCCATATCTTCAAGGCTTTTCCCCACTTTCTCCTCTATAAGTTTCAGTGTCTCTGGTTTTATGTGAAGTTCCTTGATCCACTTAGACTTGACCTTAGTACAAGGAGATAGGAATGGATCGATTCGCATTCTTCTACATGTTAACAACCAGTTGTGCCAGCACCATTTGTTGAAAATGCTGTCTTTCTTCCACTGGATGTTTTTAGCTCCCTTGTCGAAGATCAAGTGACCGTAGGTGTGTGGGTTCATTTCTGGGTCTTCAATTCTATTCCATTGGTCTATTTGTCTGTCACTATACCAGTACCATGCAGTTTTTATCACAATTGCTCTGTAGTAGAGCTTTAGGTCCGGCATGGTGATTCCACCAGAGGTTCTTTTATCCTTGAGAAGAGTTTTTGCTATCCTAGGTTTTTTGTTATTCCAGATGAATTTGCAGATTGCACTTTCTAATTCGTTGAAGAATTGATTTGGAATTTTGATGGGGATTGCATTGAATCTGTAGATTGCTTTTGGCAAGATAGCCATTTTTACAATGTTGATCCTGCCAATCCATGAGCATGGGAGATCTTTCCATCTTCTGAGATCTTCTATAATTTCTTTCTTCAGAGACTTGAAGTTTTTATTATACAGATCTTTCACTTCCTTAGTTAGAGTCACTCCAAGATATTTTATATTATTTGTGACTATTGAGAAGGGTGTTGTTTCCCTAATTTCTTTCTCAGCCTGTTTATTCTTTGTGTAGAGAAAGGCCATTGATTTGTTTGAGTTAATTTTATATCCAGCTACTTCACCGAAGCTGTTTATTAGGCTTAGGAGTTTTCTGGTGGAATTTTTAGGGTCACTTATATATACTATCATATCATCTGCAAAGAGTGATATTTTGACTTCATCTTTTCCAATTTGTATCCCTTTGATCTCCTTTTGTTGTCGAATTGCTCTGGCTAGGACTTCAAGTACAATGTTGAATAGGTATGGAGAAAGTGGACAGCCTTGTCTAGTCCCTGATTTTAGAGGGATTGCTTCAAGCTTCTGACCATTTACTTTGATGTTGGCTACTGGTTTGCTGTAGATTGCTTTTATCATGTTTAGGTATGGGCCTTGAATTCCTGATCTTTCCAAGACTTTTATCATGAATGGGTGTTGGATCTTGTCAAATGCTTTTTCCGCATCTAACGAGATGACCATGTGGTTTTTGTCTTTGAGTTTGTTTATATACTGGATTACGTTGATGGATTTCCGTATGTTGAACCATGCCTGCATCCCTGGGATGAAACCTACTTGGTCAGGATGGATGATTGTTTTGATGTGTTCTTGGATTCGGTTAGCAAGAACTTTATTGAGGATTTTTGCATCAATATTCATAAGGGATATTGGTCTGAAGTTTTCTATCTTTGTTGGGTCTTTTTGTGGTTTAGGTATCAGAGTAATTGTGGCTTCATAGAATGAGTTGGGTAGAGTACCTTCTGTTTCTATTTTGTGGAATAGTTTGTGAAGAACTGGGATTAGATCTTCTTTGAAGGTCTGATAGAACTCTGCACTAAACCCATCTGGTCCTGGGCTTTTTTTAGTTGGGAGACTATTAATGACTGCTTCTATTTCTTTGGGGGATATAGGGCTGTTTATATCATTAACCTGATCTTGATTCAACTTTGGTACCTGGTATCTGTCTAGGAACTTCTCCATTTCATCCAGGTTCTCCAGTTTTGTTGAGTATAGCCTTTGGTAGAAGGATCTGATGGTGTTTTGGATGTCTTCAGGATCTGTTGTTATGTCTCCTTTTTCATTTCTGATTTTGTTAATTAGGATGCTTTCCCTGTGCCCTCTAGTGAGTCTGGCTAAGGGTTTATCTATCTTGTTGATTTTCTCAAAGAACCAGCTCCTTGATTGGTTGATTCTTTGAATAGTTCTTCTTGTTTCCACTTGGTTGATTTCGCCCCTGAGTTTGATTATTTCCTGCCGTCTACTCCTCTTGGGTGAATTTGCTTCCTTTTGTTCTAGTGCTTTTAGGTATGTTGTCAAGCTGCTAATGTGTGCTCTCTCTAGTTTCCTTTTGGAGGCACTCAGAGCTATGAGTTTTCCTCTTAGAAATGCTTTCATTGCATCCCATAAGTTTGGGTATGTTGTGGCTTCATTTTCTTTGAACTCTAAAAAGTCCTTAATTTCTTTCTTTATTCCTTCCTTGACCAAGGTATCATTGAGAAGAGTGTTGTTCAGTTTCCACGTGAAGGTTGGCTTTCGATTATTTATTTTGTTATTGAAGATCAGCCTTAGTCCATGGTGATCTGATAGGATGCATGGGACACTTTCAATATTTTTGTATCTGTTGAGGCCTGTTTTATGACCAATTATGTGGTCAATTTTGGAGAAGGTACCATGAGGTGCTGAGAAGAAGGTATATCCTTTTGTTTTAGGATAGAATGTTCTGTAGATATCTGCCAGATCCATTTGCTTCATAATTTCTCTTAGTTTCTCTGTGTCCTTGTTTAGTTTCTGTTTCCATGATGTGTCCATTGGTGAAAGTGGTGTGTTGAAGTCTCCCACTATTATTGTATGAGGTGCAATGTGTGCTTTGAGATTTACTAAAGTTTCTTTAATGAATGTGGCTGCCTTTGTATTTGGAGCATAGATATTCAGGATTGATAGTTCCTCTTGGAGGATTTTACCTTTGATGAGTATGAAGTGTCCCTCCCTGTCTTTTTTAATGACTTTGGGTTGGAAGTCAATCTTATCAGATATTAGAATGGCTACTCCAGCTTGTTTCTTCATGCCATTTGCTTGGAAAATTGTTTTCCAGCCTTTCATTCTGAGGTAGTGTCTATCCTTTTCTCTGAGATGAGTTTCCTGTAAGCAGCAAAATGTTGGGTCTTGTTTGTGTAGCCAGTTTGTTAGTCTATGTCTTTTTATCGGGGAGTTGAGTCCATTGATATTAAGAGATATTAAGGAAAAGTAATTGTTGTTTCCTGTTATTTTTGTTGTTAAAGTTGGCATTTTGTTCTTGTGGCTGTCTTCTTTTAGGTTTGTTGAGGGATTACCTTCTTGTTGTTTCTAGGGCGTGGTTCCTGTCCTTGTATTGGTTTTTTTCTGTTATTATCCTTTGAAGGGCTGGATTCGTGGAGAGATAATGTGTGAATTTGGTTTTGTCGTGGAATACTTTGGTTTCTCCATCTATGTTAATTGAGAGTTTGGCTGGGTATAGTAGCCTGGGCTGGAATTTGTGTTCTTTTAGTGTCTGTATAACATCCGTCCAGGATCTTCTGGCTTTCATAGTCTCTGGTGAAAAATCTGGTGTAATTCTGATAGGCTTGCCTTTATATGTTACTTGGCCTTTTTCTCTTACTGCTTTTAGTATTCTATCTTTATTTAGAGCATTTGTTGTTCTGATTATTATGTGTCGGGAGGTATTTCTTTTCTGGTCCAGTCTATTTGGAGTTCTGTAGGCTTCTTGTATGTTCATGGGCATCTCTTTCTTTAGATTTGGGAAATTTTCTTCTATAATTTTGTTGAAGATGTTTGCTGGTCCTTTGAGTTGAAAATCTTCATTCTCATCCACTCCTTTTATCCGTAGGTTTGGTCTTCTCATTGTGTCCTGTATTTCTTGGATGTTTTGAGTTAGGATCTTTTTGCATTTTACATTTTCCTTGATTGTTGTGCCAATGTTCTCTATGGAATCTTCTGCACCTGAGATTCTCTCTTCCATCTCTTGTATTCTGTTGCTGATGCTCGTATCTATGGTTCCAGATTTCTTTCCTAGGGTTTCTATCTCCAGTGTTGCCTCATTTTGGGTTTTCTTTATTGTGTCTACTTCCCTTTTTAGGTCTAGTATGGTTTTGTTCATTTCCATCATCTGTTTGGATGTGTTTTCCTGTTTTTCATTAAGGACTTCTACGTGTTTGATTAGGTTATCCTGTTTTTCTTTAAGGATTTGAAACTCTTTAGCTGTGTTCTCCTGCAATTCTTTAAGGGATTTTTGTGCTTCCTCTTTAATGTCTTCTACCTGTTTACCAGTGTTTCTTTGTATTTCTTTAAGTGTGTTATTAAAGTCCTTCTTGAAGTCCTCTACCATCATCAGGAGATATGCTTTTAGATCCGTGTCTTGCTTTTCCGGTGTGTTGGGGTGCCCTGGACTGGGCGAAGTGGGAGTGCTGGGTTCTGATGATGGTGAGTGGTCTTGGTTTCTGTTAGTAAGATTATTACGTTTACCTTTCGCCATCTGGTAATCTCTGGGGTTAGTTGTTGTCGTTGTCACTGTTTAAAGATTGGAGCAGAAGCTGTGTTCCACTCACCAGCAGTCTCAAAATCCTGTGGCGGGGGTCGTGGGTAGCTGGCAGTACTCCGGTGCTGGTCCAGCCGGAAGAGGCCTGTGGTCCTACTCAGGCCGTTTTTCTGCTTCCCTAACTAATGCAGTCTCTGGTCCCGCGTGCAATTGGATTGGAGCAGAAGCTGTGTTCCACTCTCCAGAAGTCTTAAGATCCTGTGGCAGGTGTTGTGGGTAGCTGGTGAGTGTCAGCCGACCCTGCGCCCTAGCTACCCCGGTGCTTTTCTGACCGGAAAAGGCTTGTGGCCCTATGTAGGCCGAGTTTCTCCCTCCCCAACCAAAGCAGTCTCAGGTCCCGCGTGATTGGACTGGAGCAGAAGCTGTGTTCCACTCACCAGCAGTCTCAAAATCCTGTGGCGGGGGTCGTGGGTAGCTGGCAGGTGTCAGCCGACCCTGCGCTCTAGCTACCCTGGTGCTGATCCGGCCGGATGAGGCCTGTGGCCCTACTCTCGAATTCAGGTATTTTAATGCAGGGGTAGGATGATAAGTGATAAGTTCTCTCACGATGCCCCTCCGGGGTGTCTGCTGGCTGCTCGCTAGGCTCAGCACAGGCGCTCAGGAAGCAGGGATTCAGTGGCATCTAGTGAGGTGAGCATAATGACGGATGGGCACCCGGTTTGAGCCCAGTTTGGTGCCTCAGTGGCTTCCTGGAGCTAATGCTCCCCATGGGGTTGTACCACAGTGGATGTGGCTGCAGTTCTGGCATCCAGGGCAGTGCCAGTGGCCACATGTGGCTGCTGCATCCTTCAAATGTGGTTGCAACAAGAAGGCATATAAATTTTTGTTTAATTTAAATTGATACAGATATAAATAGAAATATTGGACTAAGGGCTACACTGTGGGACAGCTCAGACTGGTGTCCCCCAGGCTGGTGTGATCTGCTCAGAACAGGGAACACAAAGATGGGAACTAAAATATAATCTTTGCAAGGTGGTGACACACACCTTTAATCCTGGCTCTCAGTAAGGAGAGGCCAGCAGATCTCTGAGTTCCATGCCAGTCTGGTCTACAGAGTGGGTTCTGAGACAGCCAGGGCTACAGAGAGAAATTGCCTTGGAAAACAAAAACAAAAATGAGAGCTGGCTTGCTAGTTAAGAACATGTATTACACAGGATCCAGCACCCACACTGGGTACTCATAACAGTGTGTACCCCAGATCCAGGGTTCCAATGCCCTCTTTTGGCCTCTGCAGGCACCAGTACATATGTGTAACATGCACATACAGAAATGTGCACATGCATACACATAACTAAAAAAGTAAAATAAATCTTTAAGGAGAAGAGTGTTTGCAGAGCCAGGAGCAGAGTGTGCTGTGGGTGGGAAGGGACTCAGCATCCCTGGGCCTGATATTTATATACACAGTAGTGATTGAGAAGCCTGAGGCTTGCCCAAAGCCAGATCACGTGGGACCTGAAGGAGACGGGTGTGCCACTGTGTGCTGGCTGGGATTCTCAGGGAAGACATGGCCTTGCACAGAGGTAGAGATTGAGTTTGTCCCGAGGGCCACTGAGGACTTTGGAAGGATACGCAGTGACTCCAGTGGCGAACACTGACTGTGTCATCACCTGCAGCAGTGTGTCACCTCTGTTAGCTACACCTGGGTTCCTGTGTGCTTCAGTCACAAGGTGTGATAGTGTGACAGTTCAACACACACAATCACCCTCAAAGTCAAATCTCAGAGCACTGGAAGACAACTGTCCCTGGCCTGCCTGGTCACTGTCCCCACAGGACCAGAGGCCAAAGGAATGCAAATGAAGGAAAAAGAAGTCATGTAAGTGATTCCTGCAGATTCCTGCAGCCCCTAGAGCCAGCCTGAACATTTGCTTGGATTTCAACAGGGGCGTGGTTGGGTGTCTCACAGTTAGGGGTTTTCTCAAATGTGCACTTTTAGTTGTCAGCTGAGCCTGTAGCTGCTGTGACATCTAAACTGCAAGAGAGGAGAGGCAGCCTGTCTTGAAGCGTGCTTCTTTTTTCCTGACCTGCGCTGGTTTGCAAGCCTCCTCCTTTTCTCCTGTGTTGTGAGGAGATTGGACCTAGGGCCTTGTATATGCTAGGCAAGTGCGGTAGTGCCGCTGAGCTGCGTTCCAGTCCCTTCACATTGTTTTTGAGACAAGCGAAGCTGCTAAAGGTGGCCTCAGACTTGCTCTTTGGCCCAGGCAGGTCTTGAGCTTTCAATCCTTTCCCCTCAGATTCCAGAGTAGCTTGGAGTACAGTCCTGCAAGACCAGGTCTTGCCTGAGTGGTTAACACTGTACCTGCAGTTACACATGATGGCGCACAGGTGGCGCCATGTGTCTGTCAAACTGAATTCAAAGTCAAGTGTGAGCTGAGCTGCACTGAGGTTCCAGGAGCAGGAAGTATGGTTGCTTTTGATGTTGTGATACTTTTTTGAACAGGTATGGGAAATGAGACTTAGTGCTTGCACTTGGCCAGCCGCTTACCCCCGAGCCATACCCCCAGTCCATAATATATATTGACAATGAACTTGCTGGTGGTAAAGCTTTTTATTTTAAACCTTTCTGACTTACACTTCAGGAGGCTGACAGGTTGTGTGTGTGTATCTAATGTTGTGTCATGGCATTTTCTACCAGCAGAAAGAGGGCACACTTTGCAAAGGTGACTTAAAATGGAGACTTTTGGTAGGGAGGTAATTTTAGAAGGGCTCTTAAAAAAAATCTAGACAAGACAGTGGGTTTCATGAACACTTGACACCCCTCACACTGTGCAAAGGGACACAGCAGATCCATCCAGAGCCACTTGGGGAGCGGGGAAGCAGAGGGAGGGTGTGGGCAAAGCATTAGGATGTAAAAATGGACTTCTTCATAAGAAGTTTAGATTCTGTAGGTGGGCAAAGGCCTTATCTCTAATTTAAAGTGCACATTCAATTTGGTAAACTTCAGGTGTGCCAGAAATGTGTGTAAGAAAGCAGATGTCGCTTGTATCCCTGATTATCAGTTATTGACATCAGTTATTGATCATCAGTTATCGATTATCAGTTATTGCTGAGCTTTTCTTGCGGCTCTGAGTGAGAAGAAGGAGGATGGATGTGTCCCGTCATGGTTCTATCTGTGTCCTGAGTGTTCACTCAGCAGTGTTGTAAAAACGCCCTTAATAGAGCAAACTCTCCAGAAACATCATCCTTCATGAAGTTGGTTCAGTGCTGACCCTTCCCTGTGTTTGAGTACTTGGTGTTTTTCTGAACTTACATCCCGTTTTTTCTTTACTTTGTTATGTTTTAGGGCATATGCTAGCCTGAGGCTGGCTCTAGGGGCCTCCTCTCCTTCAGATATTTTGGAGTTGGGTGGTTCTACTTTGAGAACCTGCTGACTGGAGAAGGTCTGATCCCTACCTGACTAAGATGCTTTCTGACCTCTCCAGGCCTGTGACTACATTTAGATTTTCAATGGCAGTGTTAAGTGGTTTGTAGAGTTCCTGGGTATCCAGCAGGATCTGATGGAGTGAGGTGATTGTTAGTGAGAGATGCTTGCTTTCTGTTGGGCTTCCTGTAGAGAGACACACTGAGCTCTGCTCCTGCTGAGAGCTTCTGAGGAAGCTGTCTGTATCTCTCTGTCTTCATGGTCAGGAGCGGCTGCTCCAGAGCAGACAGCTGTGTAGCAGCCAAGTCACCTGTGGGCAGCATGAGGCCCGGGTCCCTAGTTTCTTGGCCTTGCTTGCTTAGACTCACATAGGGATGTTGTGATGTCAGAGGTTAGTCAGCTGATGTAACTGCAGAGTGCCTGTAAAGGCACACAGCAGCATTTGGCACTTAGGAAATATGTGCAGGGCTAGGTAGTTCAGTTTCTAAGTAGGCATATGTTTTCCTGTTCTCCCAAGCTCTGAGTTATGCAGGTCTACAGCACTGAGATCTTACAGCACTGCAGAGTACTAGGGTATTCTGGTGATCATTTACTTCATTCCCTAGTGGATTATTATTATTTTTTAATTAAGAAATCCATTGCAAAACATGACAAGTAATTGTAAAATTGAGCTGGGTCTTGGACTGGAGGGGAAAAAGGATGTAAAAGTTATTAAAAGGCAAAGAAACAAGATATTGAAGAAGCAGTACTTATGAATGCAGCTTTGAAGATGGCCACTGCAATGTGGGACAGTTTTAGTGTGCACACACCTAAAATGTTTAGGAGGAAGCATGATGCTCTCAGGTGGTTAGACAAAGTTGAGGATAAGAGGGATGGTGACTGACCTAGTGTCCTTGGAAGAGCCACCTGTTATTGCCCGCGCTTTTGTTCCCCCTGGTAAGAACACGCTCAGGGCAACCGGAATCTTCTGTGGTACAAGCTTTATTGCTTACCCCTTCAGGAGCCAGTGGAGAAGAGAGCCAGAGAGAGAGAGAGAGATAGAGAGATTGATAGAATGGCGGAAACCCGTCCCTTTTATGGAGGACTGTCCTCCGCCTCGGACGTGTGGCTCCCTGATTGGCTACAGCCCATCGGCCGGAGTTGTCGTCACGGGGAAGGCAGAGCACATGGGGTGGGAAACTACCCCGGCGCATGCACAGATGGTTTGATTACATGGGTGCCAGTGCCATCAGCGCCATCTTGTAATGGCGAATGTGAGGGCGGCTCCTTACAACCTGTGTTCCAGGAAGGGACCGTGACCAACTCAGTGTCTTTTGACTGACTTAGTGTCTTTCACTAGCTTGGTGAAGATGAACTATTGAGATGGTTACCAGACCATATGCGTGTCCCCAGCCCCAATAGTGATCCTTTATGAAGAAGGTAGAATCACTATTAAATTCAGCTATTGTACCAAGATCTTCTATGTGAACTGAATTGCATTGTAAGTACCATTCTATGTTTGATCAGTTTTCTGCCTCAACAAACCAGTTCACAAACAAGCCTGTGGGCCTTCCTCATCCAGATGACTGCTCACAGGGTGACTCACTAGGAAGACTCAGGGGGAGTAAGGACAACCAGTGGGTTCTCAAAATGTGGTACTTCTCAGGTGATCCATCACCATTATCACCATACTTCTTGCTGCTTTCAGGGACTTCATTTTCCTAAGCTTCACTCTTGCTGTAATATTGACCCACACATTTACACACAATGCACTTTGTACAACTAAATGCCCTTAGAGACTTCTATGCCTGTGCACTGTGACAGCCAGGGGAGCACTGTGAAAGCCAGGGGAGCACTGTGAGAGCCACAGGAGCATTGTGACAGCCAGGGGAGCAATGTGACAGCCAGGGGAGCACTGTGAGAGCCACGGGAGCATTGTGACAGCCAGGGGAGCAATGTGACAGCCAGAGAGTACTGTGTCAGCCAGGGGAGCACTGTGACAACCAGATAGTACTGTGTCAGCCAGGGGAGCACTGTGACAGCCAGGGGAGCACTGTGACAGCCAGGGGAGCACTGAGATAACCAGGAGAGCACTGTGTTGGCCAGGGATACAGCCTCTTCCCTTAGCAAGCACTATCACTGGGAAAAGGCACTAAACTCCTAAAGTTGCATTGGGCAGACCATGGGCCACACTGGGAACATTCTCTGGCACAAGAAAGGGCTCATACCTCTAAATCTAAAGATTCTTAAAGGGGCCTATGACTTTGAAAAAGTTTTAAAAATGTAAAAATCACATTTTAAGATATGAACTTCCTGTCATTCTAGAGAAAGACATTTTAGAAACAATATTTGGGACCTACTAACAACATTCATTTCATGTTTTCCAAGAAAATGAACCGTGCTTGCTTTATACATTTAAAAAAGTGAAAGACTGGGTTGGGGAGATGCCTCAGTGCGTAAAAGGACTTGCTGTATATATGTAAGTAACCCAGGTTAGGGTGGCAATCTGCATCCATAACCCAGGTTAGGGTGGCAGTCTGTCTGTGATCTTAGTCTCCTCAGATGAGGTAGGAGGCAGATAGGAGACTCCCTGGAAAGTCATGGGGCAGCCATCCTGAGGTATAGAGTGAACAAGAGTGTGGGTTTCTTGTAGGCTTTCCTAAGGCTATGGGTAGGCTATTAGAGCTGAAATTTCTACATAAACTCATGTTAGAGCTGGACTATGTATCAAGGCAGAAGACTAGATCTGAGATGGCTTTACAGGACTCTGCTCTTCTGCCTCTGTCTCTACTGCCTGCTCTACATATCTCACCTCAGCAGCTGTGGTTCTCAGCTTGGCCATCTCTCACTGGCAGCGAGCAGTAATGAGTGGAACAGACCCAGCCTAACCTGGGCTCTCTGGCCTGGATCTGTGTGATTTTGCTTTCCCATAAACTTGTGAGGGATTGGCTGGCTGATGGGGTGCCTGGCATCCAGAAAGGCAGTGTGGGAACTCATGGATCCTTGAAGGATGGTTTTTATTTTCTTTATAGTTTTCTCAAATGATATTTTCTGTCAGAAAGTTAAATGAGGGCAATTTCACTTTCATTGTCCTAAATAATATTCTGTAGCCTGAGAGAATAGAGCTGCCTTTCATTGTAACAGTCAGTCAGTTTCATGATTCTCATCCTGCCTCACCCACCAGACGTCTGGTGTGGTCGCATGATAGAGGCTGGAGCGATCATGGGGCTGTGGGCAGAGGGAGGAGCCATTTGAAAATGTCCCCAGGGGATTTGAATATGCTTCCTTTCAGCATTGCAGCTCTGAAGGATTCCAGTAGGAGGGAAGACCCTGTTGGCTATTTATATAGAGCCTGTGGGTCAGTTAATGTGGATTTTCTGGCTTCTTGGCTCTTGTCAGGGTTCTGCCCGGGGCATGGGGAGCGTGGGCATGAATTGCTATGTGTTTTCAGTTGCTTACAGTGTAGGAAGTACCAGGGAAATGTTTAGTATTGTGCTGTCACAAAATATATATATATATAATGTACGCCTTTTGGCTAGCGAAAGGTCTCAGGTGAGGGATTCAAGGGGGGCAGTTATTAATGCCATGTAGAATCAGACATGTTGGAGACTCTGAGGAGTTCAGACCCTAGTGACAGAGACAGATAGCATGGTAGAGCTCTGAGGAGAGTCAGCCCACAACGCAGGAGTGCCACCCTTAAAGAAAGCAGGAGCCCATCCTAGAGCCCACTTTAGGGGACCACAGCCAGAAATGCAGATTGGGGTCACCCCAGATTCCATGTTCCAATGTGGAAGCATTTTCAGAGTTTTACAGGATGAAGAAAGTTATAGGTCAAAACAAGTTCAAATGCATTGGTGGGCATGTAAGAGAGGCAACTAGAGCAAGATGGGGGAGCCTTTCTGTAGGCCCCAAATGCTATTCGTAGACTGTCTTAACTTTTGGTTTGGCGGAAACTCGGGATCTTCTAGGCTGATAGCTTACTAAGGCTTTTATACATTAGTCAAAGGATGTTTGTTCTGACACAGAGGTGGACAGGGCATGGCTATTCAGGGGCTAAAGCTAGCCTAAGATAGGCAACTTGCTTCTCGAGCTGCAAGTCCCAGCCTCCCCATATCTCTGCAGTTTGTAACCAGTCTTTGCAAACACAGCAAACCTGTGCTTTCTGGCTGGTGGTGTCAGCTGAAGGATTCCAGGGGACTCAGTGCAGGGAAGAGGAGAGGGTGTGGGAGAGTTGCTGCAGGCAGCCCAGCAGCAGTCTGCCTTCAACTCCGACAGGGGGCGCTCATGCTGCACAGTGTGTTACTTACATAAGTCATCCTGCTGTAGGCAGAGACTGGACCATCACAGGCACTCAGTCTCACCCAAGGCTGTGCACTGTTCACTTTGGTCTTTCAGAACGTCGTTCTTTCTGGAGGCTCCACAATGTTCAGAGATTTTGGACGTCGTCTGCAGAGAGATTTGAAAAGAGTGGTGGACGCCAGGTTAAAGCTGAGCCAAGAGCTCAGTGGAGGCAGGATAAAGGTAGGAGGCTGTGTGCCAGCCGCTGTGGGGGTAGAGCCAAGCTTCACTGGGGGGGGGGGGTAGCCGAGGGTTGATGCTGGAATTCATGGGAGGTCGTCCTTAAAACCACCTGGGTCAGTCAGGCATCAATGTGTGTGAACGGGGTGCTGCAGAGACAAGATGGGCTTGTGGTGAGGAAATGTTCTCATTAAATGGAAAAAAACTGCTGTGCGTGGGGAACCAGGCCATGCTCATCCAAGACCACAGCTCTGAGCTGCTGGGTGCTGTCTGGGCTTCTCCCTGAGGTGGGCTTTGGTGGGGAAGAGAACCTACGGCAGTGAAGGTGCCCGGTGCAGTGTTTGTTTTGTTATAGTGTTTGGGGGGTTCACTTTGTTACTGGCCTTGCTACACCCTGTGATTTGTTTGAGGGAAGCTATTGGTTTGATTAATTGTGTGTTTTAGTATTGGAAGAAGGGGTCTCCTGAATCTGTGGGCTGGGCCTATAGCATGACTGAGGCCGTCACCGGAGGAGTCACTGTCTATCATGGACACACTGCTTGGAGGATGCACTGTGCAGACTAAATGCAGACTAAACGCAGTTGCTTTCTTTTTCAGCCTAAGCCTGTGGAGGTGCAGGTGATCACTCACCACATGCAGCGCTATGCCGTGTGGTTTGGAGGCTCAATGCTGGCCTCAACTGTAAGTCCCTGATCTCTTGTCATTTGTGCTTTCCTATTGAGTTTGGATAAGTATTGTCTACAAATGTGAAATAACATGTGTTCTGTTTGCATGGCTTTAAATATGCAAAACAAATTCTACTTGATATAAAAATATTTTAGTCACTTAAATTGTATGCTTTATTAACAAACACGGTGGTGGCACATGCCTTTAATCCCAGCATTTAGGAGGCAGAGGCCAGCCTGGTCTACACAGTGAGTTACAGGACAGTCAGGGCTACATAGAGAAACCCTGCCTTGAAAAGAACAGCAACCAAAAACCGAACAAAACAAACAAACAAACGAACAAACAAAACACCCCACTACCACCACCACCACCACCAAAAACCAAAAAAAAAAAAAAAAAAAAACCCAAAAAAATCCACCCTGCTCATTGTCCCTTCCATGTGGTTATTTTATTTATTAATATTCCCCCCACCCCCAGAGTTTGCTAGCAGCCATTTTTAGTTCAGGTTGATACATTTTTGATCCCAGTAAGGGAAACTAAGTAGATTTGTTGTTGCTTTGTAAAGTTGGGAATTGCTGAGTGAATTTTAAAAAGCGAAGTCAAGTTCTGCCTGGTTTGTTATCAGATCAGGTGTGGTACCATGATTGGCAGAGACCCTTGGATAAGTCCCTCCCATTTGCTCAATGTTTTCCTCTTCCCACCTGCTCATCTTCTTCCTCTTTCTGGCTGCTCCTCCTGCAGCCGGAGTTCTTTCAGGTCTGTCACACCAAGAAGGACTATGAGGAATATGGGCCAAGCATCTGCCGTCACAACCCGGTCTTTGGAGTCATGTCCTAGTGTCTGCATAGGAGCGATTGTCTGACATTGTCCTGTTGGGGAATAAGTGTCCTTCAGAACCCAGAGCAGCCACGGCTCCTGTACATAGCAGTGTGGAATGGGTGTGTGAGCAGCGTGCTTTCATCACCAGTGGGGCCGGGCACGGTCTTCCCAGTAAAGCCATTTATCCGGTATGACTGTTCGTGGTCCTCCTCCCGGCCCCTCCTCTCCTGCCCCTCCCACTCTCTCTCCTTTCTACCTGAGCTTCTAGTCAAGTGTAGCTCTGAAGGAATCCATGCAACTGTAGAAGCTACTAGAGGATGCAGTGGATTCTCCAGGAAAGCCTGTAAGGTGGGGGAACCCTGGCCTTCCCAGCCTATTTTTGTAAATAAAATGTTATAAACTTGAAATACAAATTGATGTTTATATTTCCTATCATTTTGTATTTTATGGTATTTGGTATAACCAGCTAATGCTAAGCATGAGTAGTCACAGAGTTCATGGATGTCAGAGTTCTGTAATAAAGTACTTGATTGTGAGGCATGTTCTGATGTGTGTACAGGCTTTATGCCATGTCTGCTGGGAAGTGATTACATGTTGTTGGGGTGGTGTGACATCTGAGCACCAACCGCTGTTGAGTGAGAGTTGGTACAGATGTATCTAACTTCCTGGAGCTGCTTTATAGAAGACAATGGTTTATTGTTGTTGAGTGCGGGATGAAATACTATTGCACTGTTGTAATAAAGGCTGCTAGAATCTTTATAACTGTTCCTTGTGGTCACTTTTGCCTCCCCATTCATTCAGAGAACCTCAGACTCTATAGGTTTGCAGACAGCTGATGATTGATACTGTGTGTGTGTGTGTGTGTGTGTGTGTGTGTGTGTGTGTGTTTGTCTTAAAAGTGCCATCAAGCCTGGGTGGACAGCCTGCCTGTTGTGTTTTGGACGGTGGTGTGGACATCCTTGGGGTGTCCAGGCTGCTTTCTTAGGAAGCATTCAGTGCTCTGATGTCTGCTGAGTGACTCCTCACTCAAGTGTAGGTTAGTAGATCCAAAGCTCTCCCTTCTCCCAGAATCCTTGTTACTTTAAAAATTGTTGTTATAGTCCTCCAAGTTGTGAGGCATGTTTTTCTCTCAGACACAAGTTTATTTTGGAAACTTGAGCTTTGAGGCCTCCTATCTCTCCACATTTGATTCTTCCTGTCAGTAATTCACAGCCATCCTGAATCTGAGAATAGTCAATGATTCTGCGAACCAGAGAGACTACATCCAGGGAACTGTAAATAATTAAAAAAAATATTAGTTAGTGTGTGTGTTTACACACACGTATGGTCTGTATTTATGTGTGTGTGGTGTATATATCTGTGTGTACATGTGTTCATGGTATGTGTGTGCATGGTGTGTAAATGTGTGTGTGTGCAGTGTATATATGCATATATGTGTATGCTCAGTGTGGTGTGTATAGATGTGTATATGAGTGGTATGTATATGTGTGAGCACAAGTGCCAAGGTTCCCATATGAAGGTCAGAGACAACTTGATGTAGTTGGTTTTCTCTTCTTTCACCTTCACTAGGTCTGGGATTGAATCATGTCTGCAGGCTCGCATGTGCCTTTTCCAGTGGAGCTGTCTTACTGGATCCTTGTGTAACTTTCATTGTAGCATAATTATTCTTACTCTAAAATGGACTTTATTGTTTTAAAATACTTAATGAATATTTATTACATGAATATACATTTCATTCACTTTGCTTGACAATGTGCTTTGGAGTGCTCACGTGCATATATATATATACACACACATACACATATATATATATAATATATATATATACACACACACACAAAACTTTGTAATGCTTGTATGCTTATAATCTCAGCATTTACCTTGCAGAGGGAGGAGGGTCACTACAAGCTTGAGGTCTGCCTGTGGGTTTTAGGTCAGCCAGGGATATACTTGGTGTTTGGGATGGCTCACTGAGTAAAGGCTGTGTTGTACAAGCCCAGCAACCTGAGTCTGATCTCTAGCACTCATAGTGCACAGAAAGAGAACTGAGATTCCACGGTTGTCCTCTGACCTCTATCTATATGCTGTGATATATATGCTAATATATGCTAATGTGCATACACATGTACACTACTAATAAAATGTTCCCCACAGTTAAAAACAAAGCAAAACCCAACATACACACACACACACACACACCACACTGTCTGTGTGTGTACATACACACACAGACAGTGTACTCATCACAGTCATGTGTGGGCAGCATCATCTAATACAAAGCCAGCTTAGCAGGAGACTGTTGAGTACACACGGGTGCTGTGCAGATAGGATGGAAAACACCATTCTACCATGCTGACAGCATGGTCCACCAGATAGGATGGAAAACACCATTCTACCATGCTGACAGCATGGTCCACCGTAGAGCGGTCTCTCCTCTCAATAGCATGTCTGACTGTATTGTAGCTTACTGCTGCTGTCACACTGCACAAGAGCCAGTGACAGGCCATGTTGCTAGAAAAGAGCAACACTGAGAGCGTGAAAGTCCAAGAATAATGCACGTGAGGGTGTTGTCTGCAAGTGTGAATTAACTGTATTAGTGTAGTATCAGGTGAGGCAGGCTACTCACAAAGGAGAGAGCTTTGTTTAGCTACCAAGCTCAGGGGTTCAAGGGCATCAGTTCGGCTCTGGTGAGGGCCTTCTCATTTGCTCATGGTGTGGTAGATGGTCACAGTGGGAACATTGTGGGAGTGAAGACTGCATCTGGGTTCAGGAAGCCACAGAACACTGGGTGAGCTTCTGTAATGACCCTCTCTTGGGCATTATCTCAGTCTCTTCGGAGGGCAGAGCCCCCAGAGTGACCCAAAGGCTCTTTACATAATGGGTTCCTATTATGGAACCCTATTAGGCTAGCCAGGGAGATGTGTAGTGATAGTCTTGAGATATATAGCAAGCCAGTGAGATGGCTCTCTGAGCAAAAGCTGTGTGAGCCTGACATGATGAGTTTGATCCCCAGCACCCACTGTGGAAGGAGAGAACTGACCCAAGGCTGGTCATCACTTGAGATTTGTCATCATTTGAGATTTGCATCCTGCTTCCCCTGCCCCGAATAGTGGTGCCCCAGGACCAAGCCTCCTACTCACGAGGCTAGAGGACAGAGCACATCCATGCTGTAGCTGTAGGTATTTATGGATAGGAAATGACAGAGTGTAAGAGCCGCACGGCCTGTTGATTCAAGCAAACCCTGAGGGGCATGGAGCAAATCTGCTACCATGGAAGAAACCTACAGTATCCTGTGCTGTTTCCTGTGTGACAGAGATGCTCAACCACAGTCTCCCAATCAAGGGTTCGGGGTCTTTAGTTGTCTTTCATCCAGACACACATTTCTCTGCACTTCCTTGGGAACTTTGGCTCCTCACCACCTTCCAGCTGCTTTATTGCAACCAATCCTGCTTGGTCTGTCTGCCTCAGCCACATCCTCTGCATCTATATGTCAGTGTTGACACTCATGTTGGCCAAACTAGAGCCAGTGTAACTGGCTCAGACCCAGAGTGTCTACCTAATTCTATTTGCCACAAGATTGTTTTGAAACTCTTTTATTCATTCATTTTTTTAAAATTAAAATTGTGTTTGTGTGTGTGTGTGTGTGTGTGTGTGTGTGTGTGTATGTGTGGGGTGTATGTGTTTATGTGAGTGCACATGCCTATGGAGGTTAGAGGTCAGCATTGGATGTGTTTCTCAATCACGCTCTAGCTTTTGAGACAGTGTTTCACGACCAACCTGTAGCAAACTAATTCGACTATACTGGCTGGCCAGTGACCTCCTATCTTGCCCTACCCTGCCTCCATGCTAGGCTTCTAGCCATGTGTCACTATGTCTTGGCTCTTTACATGGGTAACAACTCAGACCCTTAGGCTTGTGTGACAGGCACAAGTTGAACCTCCTTCCCAGCCCAGTGATCATTTTAGTTTAGATATAAAATATAGAGAGCAATATGTTCTACTGCAATGCAACTACACGGTGCTGTCCTCTGCAACCCCGGCTCAGACACATCTTAGAGGAAGTATGTCAGAAGTGGGCAGTGGGGAGAACAAGGAAGGTGCCCAGAGCCTGCTTCCATTCTCAGTCTCCAGGGTGGAGCTGGGCTGCAACTGGGTCTGCAAGCCCTGAGAAAAAGACCCAGAGCTGTAAGTATAGGCTCAGAGCTGTAAGTATAAAGACTGGCTACCCTTAAGTCAATGATACCTACTTTCCTCTTCCCTCAATTTCCCAAGCATTCTAAGGACCTTGTTGCTGTCAGGAGGTTTAAGGGTTTTTTTGTTTATTGATTAAAGCTGCCAGATATTGTATAGAAAACTAAAATATGATTTGGTCACTTTATAAAGAAGGAATATGTTAGAATTATATCACTAATTAAAAAAAAATTCCCACACACTTTTGGTTCAGGTTGACTTAGCCCATATCTCAATGTGGTAGAATTGGGAGGAAAGGCAAGCATCCCTGAGGGAAAGGCCCATGACTTCGAGTCTGAAGTTCCCTGTAGACTACTTGTGTCCAAGTTGGCTTTCTCTTGCTGTGATAAAGACCATGACCTAGAGCAACTCCAAGAAGAATGAGTTTGTCTGGCTTACATATCCTGATTACAGTCTACCAGGAAAGGAACTCAGACAGGAACCTGGAGGCAGGAAATGAAGCAGAGGCCATGGAGGAGTGCTGGTTTTTGGCTTGTTCACTGAAGCTCGCTCACCCTGCCAAAGGACAGCCCCATCCCAAGGCCCTCCCACATCAACAACTAATCAAGAAAACACCCATGAACATGCCTATAGGCAATCTGAAGCATTTTTCTCAATCGAGGCTTCTCTTCGCAGATATCTCTAGTTTATGTCAGGTTGACAAAACTGAAACCAAGACACCATGTTGATCAATATCATCTTTAACAAACACACTGTAGAATTATAAGCCAGCAGTTCTTAGACCTGTTAAAGTGCTTTGATAGAGCTTTGCCCTGTTTGACAGGTTGAGACACCAGCTCTCATCTATGTAGAAAAAAGTATTATAAATTATATGGCTTTAATGTAGAAAAAAGCTCATGATTTAGCTGTTCCACAATGAACATGGACTTTAAAGCCTCATGTTGTACAAGATAAATACAACCAGCTTTATCTGTCAATTGTGACTGATTGGTGAATCTCTCTGCCTCTCTCTCCACCCTCTGCCCAGCCCTGCCTCTTGCTTCAATGCCCTCCCCCTACGTGCTCTCACCCTCCTTTACCTCCTCCTCCCTGGACCAAACAAGGCTTACCTGATGAGTCACAGTGGCTAGCTCAGAGTTGTTCTTTATACTCCAGGAAAAGCCCCATTTTAAAAACTGCAGGCACTCACAAGTGCTTCTTCTGTTACCACATAGGCTGAGATTAAGGGGAAAATAAATATAGGGGGAAAATAGAACTTGCCAGAGTTGGGGACTCCATTGCTGCTGCTCCAGGTGACGTGTGCACTACTGCTGAGGTGTATCTATCCCCTGGCCACTGCTCTCAGCGGAATCTGGGCTCTGAGTGTTCAGATATGAATGACTCTTATCATTAGGATTCCAATAGTATCATAAAATTAGAATAGAATTTCAGAGCTGGTGGATGCACCTGGAGAGCAGGTGACTGAGCGTGTGTGTTGATGTAGCAAGTCTCAGGTGGTCCCTCCAGTCTGGTTAGAACTGGAGGGTGGCCTTGAGAAATGTCCCTTCAGCAAGAGGCAGGAGAAATCCCCCACGTTAGACCTGCTGTGTGAGTGTGTTTCAGGGTGACAGTGGTTCCTGCTACAGCTTCCTAAGTGACTAACAGGCTCTCATGAGACTAAAGTGCAGACCTGCGGTTCATTCCTTCCTTGGGCTCCTCCCCTTGTGTCTCCTCTACAGATGGTCCGGCTGGGTCGACCTCTCAGCTTAATCAGCACAGCTGATTTCAAAGAATGCCCTGCTAGGAAAATTTACTTGTTACATGATCTGTACTTAATTAAAGAGCATTTTATAATGTTTCTTTCTAAATGTATTGTCAGGCTTGCTAAATAGAAATATAAATTGATTGCAAGGCAATTGTAATGGATGACTGACAAGGAAAGAAATCTTTATTACAAAGAGGCAGGAGTGCGGAGATGGCTTGGTGGTTAAGGGTGCTTGGTGACTTTCCGGAGGATCTGAGTTTGGCTACCAACATTCGATATGGGATGGCTCACAACTGCCTACAACTGCGGCTCTCCTCTGACCTCCACAGGCACATTGTATGCTTACACATATATATAAATAAAATTAAAAAAATAAGTATTATAAAAAGAAGCTATCGCTTGATCTTAGGATTATAAAGGTTGCATTTTTACAAACCCTGACTTATTCTCAGTTAAGGAAGCAGCTGTGTAGTCTCTCCTCTCAGATAGTATATGAGTACTGGGAATTTTTAAATTTTCATTTCATGAAATATACTTTTAAATTATTAAAAGTGAATAATTATAAACCTAAAGGTTTATGATGTCAAATAAAAGCTTAATGACATGCTTTGGCTGCAGTTCCAATATCTGGTGGTCAGATCAATGCAGTAGTCTTGCCTACTTTATACCTACTGAGTGAGTCTGATGTTTTCCCAGCACTGACTCATGGAAATGCCAGGAATGGTAGAGCTGACACCCCAGGTGTTAACCACAGGCTTTTCTCTAGTCACAGAGCAGACCTGGGGAGGCGAAGAGATACTGACTGCATATGACCCATGACCTCTGCTGACCAGCAAGAAGTGAGGAAACTGTACCTGCAGCTGCGGGAGGCAGGTGACACAATGAGGGAGGTGTTCTGGTGTGTGTGTGTGTGTGTGTGTGTGTGTGTGTGTGCCTCAATGTGACTGACGTTAACAAGGGCTGTGAGAAGTCACAATGAATGAATGAGAAGTTACAATGGCTGGATGCAGTCACCGTCACATGTGTGCCACAGATGGCCACAGCTTATTATCATAGAGTACAGGAATAGTGGGAAGGAGTTTATTTTTATTTTTGGGTATGGGTGTTTTGACTGCATGCATGTCTGTGTACCAGCTGCATGCCTGGTGCCCATGAAGTCTAAGTAGGAGCGCCAGATTCCTTGAAGCTGAAACGGGTAGTGTGAGCTGCCACAGGATACTAGGAATTGAACCAGAATCCTCTGGTTCTAGAAGAGCAGCTAGTGCTCTTAACCACTGGGCCATCACCTAGTCCCTTGTTTATAATTTTTAAACCGGAGCTACCAATAAGATCATTTTCTGGCCAAATTTAGAAGTATTTTCGTTTCTACTCCCCTCCCCCTACCTCACTGTGCTTGTTTATTTTGTAAAGAAAAAGAAAACTCCCAGTGTGCTCTGTCTGTATAGTGGTACTAGAGAGCTACCAAAGAAAAGCCCAAGGTCCAGCAGCCTACAGGAGTCCTATGAGACTGATAACTAGAAAAAAGCTCACTAGCAGAGCACGCCTGCTCAGTATGAAGACATAGATGCCTGACCATGACATCTTTTATCTTAATTAGGGTAGTAGACTCAACTTGCCATTCTGATAATTCGGCCATTTTCTCAAGCTGAATTAGCATGTTTTAACTTATTTATTCATTAGGTCTTATGTTAATAATAAATTAAACTTTATTAAGGCATGGTTGTGTGATGTAATTACAGTTCTCTGAATTAGAGTTTAACGAAGTTACTGCTATACTCTATGTGACCTCAGTGTTCCCTAAGAACAAGTGTTACTAGCATTATAAAATTTCTGAAAATGCACAGTTTAGGTCTTGGTTGATTTACAGATAGTTGACCTCTACAGAGCTGGTATTCTGAGCAGAGAATTTAGGCCCAGCAGTGGCAACCCCAGCAGGGTTGAGAGTAAGCAGACACTAACAACAGGGTGCATCATTTCCTGAGGTGCTTCCTTGGGAAGTTGTTATGTTCATGATGCAGGGAGGTGGTGCTTGTCTTTGCTCTGAAGTGGGGTGGGGCAGTGGTGTAGAAACCATTCCCCTTGACAGCTTTGTGGGGTTCATTGCCAGGTTTAATTACCCCCCCCCTGGTGTGTGTGTGTTTGTATAAAGGCATGCACACATGCCATGACACACTTGCGGATGTCAGAGGACAACTTGTGACAGTTTTGTCCTTTTATTATGTGGGACCCAGGGATAGAATTCAGGTCACCAGGCTTTGCCACAAACACTGAGGCATCTCACTGTCCTCCTCCTCCTCTTCCTCCTCTGCCCCTCCTCCTTTCCCTCCTTCTCCTTTGAGCAAAGACAACTCACTAATGCAATGTTCTTAAGAGAGAGAGAGAGAGAGAGAGAGAGAGAGAGAGAGAGAGAGAGAGAGAATGCATACTTACGCAGGCATGCACACACACTTATGATCCCCCCCCCCCACCCCAAGCACTACAGTTCCAGTGGATTGTCTGAAAAGCCATCAGCCATGAATACTAGAATTACTCCAAGGCCCCATCTCCAGGTGATCAGGAAATAGATATGATCTCTACCCACCCCCACTATTGGATAAGGACTAGCTTTCCTCTTCTACTCTCCCTCTATACCATGGAGGCAATGGGAGAGACATGAACTGAGCTCACCATCCTATGCTGCATCCCATGGGCCAGTGCCAGTTCAAGGGCCACACAGGAGTCACTTGTGAGCCTCACAGAAGGGACAAATCATGGCACCTCCATTGGCTCCCAGTGGCCTGGGCTTCATTCTCAGCAGTTGTTCCTGAGCCTGTGCTGGATAGTGGAGCATAGGCAAGCTCCAAGGGTTAGGGAGCTTTGGGCTGACAGTGGGACATGGTGCCTCTCAGGGCTTGTGAGAGGTTTTAGGATGCTGGAGGCTCTTGCACTTTCCACAGCCTGGGCTCGCATCTGGGACCTACCTGCAAACCAGTAGGAGCAGGCTGTGGGAGACAGTCTTGGCCAGACACCCTGGAACAGCTGCCTGCAGA
Source organism: Mus caroli (assembly GCF_978045245.1). NCBI lineage: Eukaryota > Metazoa > Chordata > Mammalia > Rodentia > Muridae > Mus > Mus caroli. The sequence goes on from NW_028227259.1 coordinate 24,159,560, forward strand.
TGTGTCTGTCTGTTGGTCCCCCAGCTGGGTCTGCTAATGAAGGATGCCTTCATCACTGCTCCTGGAAGACTCCATTGAATATGGAAGAGAACCCAAGGGTTTTAGAAAGGAAAAACAAAAACAAAAACCCTAAGCTTCAGGATATTGCTTTCATTGTGAGCTATGAGAAAAGAGGATCTTTTAATGGTCATTGGTAAGAGATAATTAAGGAGAATTTCAGTTACAGGGCACTTTGCAGAAAGACTGTAATTAGCAAAATGGGGCTCATGTCTCTTGGTGCATCTTTCATCTCCTTACTGTGCTCATCCTCATCTGGCTGAGCAACATTCGATCCGTAGCTCTCCTCAAGCTGTATTGACATAGCCTTTGAAAAGGAAGCCTAGTTCTTTAACTGAGAGTGTACTTGAATTTCAAACACAATAGCCCAAGGGGAGGGAATCAGACACCTGGGGATGGCAGTGGTGCTGACTGATGGGAACTGCAGAATGTGTCCATGGGTCCAGGTGACAACAGACTTCTGTCCCTTAGGACATGAGCCTTTGGTCATGAGTGAAAGAGAGAGAGAGGTTGTGATGTTGACTAGAGAGCATTCCAGGAGGAACTAGGAGCCTCGTGCTCCATATTCATATTTAAAAGTTATGTGCCCAAGGGAGAATTTTATATTAGATATTTTCTTATTTACATTTCAAATGTTATTCCCTTTCCTAGTTTTCTCTCTGAAAATCCCCTGTCCCCTCCCCTCTCCCCCTGCTCCCCAACCCACCCACTCCCACTCCTGGTCCTGGCATTCCCCTATACTGGGACATAGAACCTTCATAGAACCAAGGGCTGAGGGAGAATTTTGAAAGAGGGAAATAGTTTTTATTTGAGAAATGTTAGTGACATCCTATTTGATGTTTCCAACATTACTCATAGACTGGGTGATGGTTTGTCCCTGTGGGTTCTCCTGTTTCTACCCTTGTTTCTTCCCTTCACTGCAGGACTTGAGAGTGGACCCATGCTCTCTTTCTCTGGAGAATGTGAAGAAAAAGGAAATATTCAAACTCTTCTCTGGCCTGAGCAGATGGCCCAGTGGGCAAACACTTGCAGCTCACACATGAAGTTCAGATCCTAGCATTCAGATAACAAGACAGAGACAGAGACAGTACAGTAGCTGGAGCTTGCTGGCTGCCAGCCTAACACCAAAGGACAATTCATGGAGAGACACTTCCTGAAAGGAATAAGACAGAAAGCGATGAGGAAGACACATGCTGCCCTCCTCTGGCCTTCTCCCATGTGCATAGGTGCATAGGTGTATGCACTGGCACATATTAGTGTTCATATATGATATACTTGTGACACACCACACACACACATACTGTACTGGCTGGGTTTGTGTCAACTTGACACACGTTAGAGTCATCAGAGAAGAAGGAACCTCGGTTGAGGAAATGCCTCAATAAGACCCAGCTGTAACTCATTTATTTTCTCAGTTATTGATAGATGAGTTGGACCCAGTTCATGGTGGGTGGTGCTGTCCCTGAGCTGGTGGTCCTGGGTTCTATTAGAATGCAGGCTGAACAAAAAGCAGCACCCTCCATGTTCTCTGTATCAACTCCTGACTCCAGGTTCCTGTCCTGCTTGAGTACCTGCCCTGACTACTACTATTGTGTGAGGTTCAATGTGTGCTTTGAGCTTCAGTATTGTTTCTTTTATAAATGTGGGTTCCCTTGCATTTAGAACATAGATGTTCAGAATTAAGAGTTCGTCTTGGTGGAGTTTTTCCTTTGATGACTATGTAGTGTCCTTCTCCATTTTTTTTTGATAAATTTTGGTTGAAAGTCTATTTTATTGGATATTAAAATGACTACTACTCCGGCTTGTTTCTTGGGGGATATTTGCCTGGAAAATTTTTTCCCAGCCTTTTACTTTGAGGTGATGTCTGTCTTTGTCACTGAAGTATGTTTCCTGTATGCAGCAAAATGCTGGATCCTGTTTGCATATCCAGTCTGTTAGCCTATATCTTTTATTAGGGAATTGAGTCCATTGATGATGAGAGATATTAGGGCCAATGATTTATGGTTCCTATTATTTTTCTTGGTAGATATGGAGTTATATTTGTGTGTTTCTCTTCTTTTGGGTTTGTTGTGAAAAGATTAATTTATTACTTTTTCTTGGGTGAAGTCTTCCTCCTGTGTTGGACTTATCCTTCTATTATCCTCTGTAGGGTTGGATTAGTGGAAAGATATTGTTTAAATTTGGTTTAGTCTTGGAATACCTTGGTTTCTCCATCTATGGTAATTGAGAGTTTTGCTGGGTATAGTAGCCTGGGCTGGCATTTTTTTTCCTTTTCCTTTATTTATTTATTATTATTCTTTAATCATGTGTTACAGTCCAGTCATTATCCCCTTCCCTGTTGACCATCTGGCTGTTCCTCATCTCATACCTCTTTCCTAAGATGATGTCCCCTCCCCAACACACCCTCCCCACCATTCCTCCCCACTCCCTGGGGACTCAAGTCTCTCAAGAGTTATGTGCACCTCTACCAGAGACCTGGGAGGTGAGAGATTTCAGGACTCAAAGGGAGGGACCTTAGATAAAATTGGGATGACATTTTTGTTCTCTTATGGTCTGTCTCACACCTGGCCAGGATCTTCTGGCTTTTATAGTCTCTGGTGAGAATTCTGGTGTAATTTGGATAGGTCTGCCTTTTCCTTTATATTTTACTTGACCTTTTTGCCTTCAATATTCTTTGTTTATTCTGTGCATTTGGTGTTTTAATTATTATGTGATGAGAGGTATTTCTTTTCTAGTCCCATCTGTTTTGTTTTCTATAGGCTTCTTGTATGTTTATGGGCATCTCTTTCTTTAGGCTAGGGAAGTTTTCTTCTATAATTTTGTTGAAGATGCTAGTCATTTGAGTTGGGAATCTTCACTCTCTTCTATACCCATTATTCTCAGGCTCAGTCTTTTCACTGTATCCTGGATTTCTTGAATGTTTTGAGATAGAATGTTTTTGCTTTTTGTTTTTTCCTTGACAGTTGTGTCGATATCTTCTATGGTGTCTTCTACCACTGAGATTCTCTCTTCTATCTCTTGTATTGTTAGTGATGCTTGCATCTGTGACTCCTGTTCTATTTCCTAGGTTTTCCATCTCCAGGGCTGTCTCCCTTTGTGTTTTCTTTAATGTTTCTCTTTCCATTTTTAGATCCTGGAGAGTTTTGTTTAATTTCTTTACCTATTTGATTGTGTTTTCCTATATTTCTTTAAGGGATTTTTATGTGTTTCCTCTTTAAAGGCTTCTACTTGCTTACTTGTGTTCTCCTGTGTTTTTCTATGGGATATATTTATGTCCTTCTTAAAGTCTTCTATCATTTTCATGATATGAGAATTTAGATGTCAATCTTGCTTTATAGATGTATTGGGGTATCTAGGACTTGCTGTTGTGGGAGAACTGGGTTCTGATGTTGCCAAGCCAAGTTGGTTTCTATTGCTTATGTTATTGCCCTTGCCTCTTGCCATCTGGTTATCACTGGTGTTTATTGGCCTCTCTATCTCTGATGGAGCTTGGTCTTCATGTGAGCTTGTGATCATGTGATCCTGGATATGTCAGGATACCTGGGGAGTCTATCTACAACTGGGGTGAGGGCTGTGTATGTTTGGATCCAGAGCCAATGTTCTGCTCCCAGCACAGATGGAAACTGGAAGGCATGTGGGTCTTTGGTTGGGTGGGGTATCTGCTTCCTACGATTATTGGAGTCCCAGTTATGCCAGGTATTGGGGCAGGGTTTGGGGTCTCACCTGTGATCCTGGATGTGTCAGAATATCTGAGGAGTCAAGTTGGAACTGGGGTGTGGGCTGTGTGGGTTTGTGTCCAGAGCCCAGGCTCTGCTCCCAGCACAGGTGGAAATCAGAAGGTCAATACACTTCCTCTTGTGGTAACCTCCAACCTTATGGATTTATATTCATTTTTGTTGCTAATTCATAACTGTAATTTTGCTACTGTTATGAATAGTAATATAAATGTCTGTGTTTTCTTGTGGTCTTAGCTAACCCAAGGAGTCACAAGCCACAGTACTGCTGACTGAAAAAAAACTCAGCATGAGCACATGAAACATTCCTACTGTACTCAAAATGGTCCTCAATACACATGTTGAAGCCATTCTGTGTTTTATGATGAGCATCATGTGGCAGAGCTGACTGCAGTGTGGTTATTTAAAAATGTTTCTAATCAGCTTCTATTCTGTGTGTGTAACAATCAATGCCCTCCAATGTCACACTGCTTCCCCTATATATGACTATACCGTTCTATTATGTGCCAATTCATTTTGTATCATCTTATTTTATTATATAGGACAGCTTCGTTCTCTGCCACTATATGCAACAGTGCCTTAAATCTTTCCGGACTTTAGTTTTCTAGTGCATATGTACATCCCACCAGTTAGCTCTCTGTGCCACTCATCTCAGTCTCTGCTGTAAGTCCCACTAAAGATTGTTCCTTCAGTCATGGTCTTTGATGGATCATTTCCCAGCTTTCTAAAGGATGTACAAAGCCACCTTTACAGCAATAACAATCAACTGATCAACTATGCCACTTTAGTTCTTTAGAAAGCTAAAGTCATAGGCCATTAACTCACTGGACACCCCAGGAAAGCTAGGACTATTTTCTAAAGAGTGGCAAGACAAGAGCTCTCATTCCTTTTGGGAAGAAGCTACCACATAGGAGACACAATTTCTTGAAAGGTATTCTAGCATGATGTGGACTATGATGAGATCCTCTAGTCCTCTGGAGTAACATAGTCTTATTCTCCAAAGGACTGTGCTCTGTAGCCCTTGTAAGTAAGGGTGCTCTTAAGAAAGCCAAGAAACAGAAAAATCATGGGAAAACCTTCCTTACCATGTAGATCTGGGAAAGATGGGGCTTTGGTAAAGACTTGTAGCTTTCTGGGTCCTCATTGTCCATATTCCATGTATATCAGGTGATAAACCTCAAAGGGGAAGATGCCAAACCTTGTCACCCTCATAATACCAGTGAGAAACCCCTGGGTTTGAAAGAAGGGAATAGTAAAGAGGCCTCTTCCGAAATAGAGGCGTCAGGACATTAATGGTTTTCTGCCACGGGGAGGAGGGCAGGGTGCCTGAGAAGACCCCTCCCAAGATCTAGAGCCACATTCATGTCCATGATTCCAGTTGAGTCAGAGCAGCAGAGACCCGTCTACCTCAGCCTAATTGTTGTTAGGCAACATGAAAAGCTGGGCCAGGAGAGAAACTCTTACGAGGTAGCCATGAGAAAAAAAAAAAGATTGAAAGTTGAGTAGAATAGCATCTTGTTTCCCCACCCCATCCATAATCATAAGTAGTCATTAAACGTTTGTAGTCTGCCATACTCTTAGAGTAACCATAGTAACATTCACTCCAACTACATTCTGATTGGTATAACAGAACTTCCTGACACATATACTAAAAGCCCAGCCAACAAAAGCCAAGGCACAAACACTCTGCTCATTCCCTGCTAGCTCCATATGATCTGTAGATTTCAACAAAATTACAAGGCACACAAAAGAAAAAGTGCATACAGTGAAGTAAACATTTCTGTGTTTTTGTTTGTTTTTTGTTTTTGTTTTTTAAAGAACTCAGTTGTGTCACATGATGTTCTTCTGGAAGCTGTCTTGTGAGAGTGTGTTGTGTCCGGCCAGCAGATCACAGCCTGGGTTCTAGCCTGGAAAGGCATTTTGGAAACCTGGAAGAGAAGAGGGGCTAGGCGGCAAGAGAAAGGAATGTAGCTAAGACAACATTCTGATCAAAGCTCAATTTTACTATTTTCAAACACTCAGTTATAAAGGAAGGGGGAGGGAACCCGATTTCCCGCCAAGTAATCTCGGGGTCCAGTAGCAGGACGAACACGTGTGTGCCTCCAAGCAACAAAGTGGCAGGGTCCAGCAGTAGGCGTGGCAGGACGAATGAGCAGGTAGCTCCACCCTTGAGCAAGCAGGTTCAAGCAGGTGGGGGAAGGGAGACCACATCTCCTCCCATTAGTTAACAAAAAAATAAAAAAAAGAAAAGGCTGGCCTGAGGCAGAAAAATTATCTATGTTCAATAGTTCTGCCTGAGTTTTAGGGCTAAAGAAAAAACCTGTTTCCGTGGGATTCCCTATCTTTTCTAATGGTAAACTGTATCTGGCTAAGACTGTCCTTATTATCTTAGTAAACCACTAACAACAGAATAGTGCTGGGCTGTAGGCTCTGACTTTATAATGCTAATTAGTGCTGAATAGGTAACTACCTGGTTGCATTTTAAGTAGGGCGTTGGAACCCTGGCTAAAGAATAACACTGAGTTGGTATTCCTCCGCAATTTTGGATGACAGGCAGGGAAACAGGGAGAAGGGGCAAGACTGGCTGGCTCCTTAGTACAAGGCCAATTGGCTATTTATTTGGGTGTGAGGCAGTGAAGGGTTTGCCCTTTCGACAGTACGGTCTCCAACCTCTCTCCCCCCTATTAATTAAGTCTAAATAGGCAACGCTTAACTGAGGTGATCAAATGATTTTCTCATCCGTAGATGAGTGGGCCTTTAACCTTGGCTTGGGTGGACATTGACCTGATTCCTCCCGTGGGCGCTATAACAACCCACATCTGTGGCTCTTGGTATCTTTTGGGGAGGGGAGGCAGAGCCTTAGGTATTTTTGGTTTTTAGCTGGAATGGGATACCAACCTCCTTTAAATCAGGTGTGTCGCACAGGGAACTCAGAAAAGGTCAAGCTGGACCTTCCCCCGCAGTAATCTCCTGCGCCAAGCGGTAGCCATACTGTATTCGCATGATTACGAATCAGTACGCGCAGTTCTGAGCGCTGCGTGGTCTCTATAGGAGACTTGTCAACCTCAGATTTAGCAAGGCCTAGACAAGAATTATGTCATTATTAACACCACTAATTGTGGTTAAAATAGGAGCTGGAAGTCTTTTCTCCTCATCCCTGTTATTCCCAATAGCCTGAGGAACTAAGGACACCTTGCAGTAACAGTAAGGGTGAAAAGCCAGAGGCCACCTAAGGGACTAAGCCCATCTCTATCAAAATAAGAACTAATCTCTGTAAATATTAGAAATTTCTACTTCCCTAGCTCTCTTGGTAAATCTAAATTCTATCTCAGACTGAAAGCCAAGTGCTGGAATGTCCTTGATAGGAAGATAGTAGTAGCCACCTGTGTGCTCTTGGGGGAGGGGAAGGTATGCCTGCAAGTCCGGCCAGAGAATGTAGATTGACCTACTTGAAAAAAAAGAAAGAGATCTAGACAATGAGAGAGTAGCAATGCAAATTTTCTTTTTGGAGAAGTCAAGGTACTTTATTCAGTTGCAAATTGTAAGGCTAAGGCTAGTCTCCGGCCTCCTGTGGGGGAGCTGGCTCAGAGAGTAGCAGGAAAACAGCTTTTCTGGGAGCTTCAGTTTCCAGCTGAATTTTAAGCAAAAGAGGAATTTTAGTCCTCAAGGTGATACTTATAAGAAGATTTGGAATGTGCGTTCATTTGACTAATTAATTTCTCTGGCAGCCACCGTGCTCTATCTTTATTTCTTGAAAAAACACAAACCGAGCCCCTTCCCCAGATTAGAACCGGATCCTTTCCGGTTAGTTAGGGGGTCTTTTCAATTTATTAATCGATAAGAATTAGAAGTAACTGGATGCCAGTGGCGATCCGCTGCAGACTGACCTTTAATATCAGTTTGCAAAAAGTTTAGGACAAATAAGGCAAGATGAGCCTTTGGTGACCTTGGGGGATATGCTTTGAATTAACTTTGCTAGGTAATTTAGAATATAGGAATCTCTAATAATTGGACTGAATATTAGACCAGTCTAAGATTGAGTTAGAATGGCTGGTCACACTGAAGAAAAGTGAAAAATCATTATGACTCTATTAAATGACTAATTTTACTAAGTCTGAATATACAGTCTCTGATGAACTATTGTCATAAAGTTAAAAGGCTAGAAGCTAGTCTAAACTGGAAAAATGACAAGCAAGGATGGATCTAAAACATGAATTTAATCTTTTAGTCCTTTTAATCAGGACACTGAGTTAACTTACCTGTCAGCTTGGCACACGAATTACTAATATGCTTTTGTAGCGTTCTGTGGAGAGAACCTGTTTTTCCCTTTCCTAATAAGGTAGCTGTTTTAGGATCAATCTATAAGCCAATAAGTAGACCCTTTTAAGATACTAAAAAGCATTTATTAAATTTGACATTTTAATCTCAAATTTTGAAAATAAAGGTATGATTTAAATAGTGTGCATGGAAATGCACTAAATAGTATATATGGGGATACAATTTCTCTCTTTTGTCTTTTAAGAGGTTAAAGTTTAAAATTTTACAATATCTAACCTTTTGAATTAATAACTTTTTGGACAAAACATTTTAAATACTTAGCTGTAAAGGGGCAGTGACTAATTGCACTTTCAATCATTTTTCTTAAGGAACGGTTGTAACTAGAAAGCTTGAAAAGTTATTAAGAGTCACACGTGCATAATTTATTTATTTATTAACTAGAAATATGTATAAGTAATTGTAAATTTGAGAATTAATAGTATCTGAGGGACGAACAATTTTAAGTAATTATGAGCTCAGAGATATAGCATTGACTATTAATATATAAATTAAGGTTTGATTGTTCAGCATTTTAAAACACCATCTACAGCACACAACTAGATTATTTGTGCTGGAATAGGGGCAACTGTGTGTCTTAAGACTTTGCCCCACAGCAGCTAGTTGGGCCCATGTGGGCCAACGATCGGCTGGGAGGATGAGAAAAATAACTTTACAATAATGTTTTTTCTGGCCAAAGAATTGTCTTGGGCACAACTAATTTTTAATTACCAATTAACAACAATTATAAAAGCTTTTTTTATTTTTTGTAAAACCTTTTGTAGTAAACTAAAACACTAAATAATAAAAGGATACTGTCTCTGAATCTGTTGGGTGAGAGCAAGGATTTAAGGTAAACTTCCCTTGAGAAGCATTAGTTAATAAAATACTTTCCACTTAGGAAACAATATATACTGAAAGATTAAAACTTTTGGCTTCTTGTAAAGAAGCAGAAACAATAAACATTTTTCTTACATAATGTAAAGCTATATTAGCCATACGTAGAGGCAAAATTTTTTAGTGATTACCAGTTTACTAGAAGCAAAAATCTTTGAATTTAAGCATTAAACATCTGAATAGATCTGTAACACTGTTAAAAAGAAATTTTCTTGAACACAGGGAAAAACCTTTTCAGGCATTGTTTGCAAAACAAAAGGCCACAAGCTGCTCTGGGGCTGCCCAGAGCCCTGTATTGACTCAAAGGTAAAATACTTTTTAATCTGAGCATCAATCTTAAATTTGCAATCAAACTGCAAGCTGCAGTCAATGGAACAATGGCAGTTTTAACCATAATTTTTAAGTTTTTTGTGCAAGGTTAGGATAATACCTACAACTTTGAGAAAGCAAAACCTACGTTTAAAACAATTTATTACCGTTAAAATTAATATTAGAAGCATTACTATCATATTACGAAGTTTAGATGTCAATTAATACCTATGAATACCTATTAAAGCAAGCTTTGATGCTTTAATAAAGAGGCATTGCTTTAAATCTTATCTTAAATTTTACTATTTAGGATAGGAACCACATTAATCATTATCTAAACTAGAAATATCTTTAGAGACCCAGCCTCTAGGGCTGCCTTAGGCCACGTGTCGGAAGGACTCTAAACTTGAGTTATCAAAGTTAACATTAACCATCTATAGCAATGTAACAATTATTAATCTTAACCAACAACTTATGAGCTGAATGCGAAAACATGCAGAACACATTTTCAATAAAAAAGAACCAAATGAAGCAGTTAATTTTAGACCAATCAGAGAATATTAATTTTTTGTAGCTACAATCATAGAATAAAAAAGCACTTTACCATTGTCAAACACATTAATCATGAACCATTTATCAGATTTGAAACTAAGAGGCTGTGCACTCGCTGCTTTTTCTTAAAACCAACATTTTTTCCATCAGGGTCCCTCCTGCCACGTGTCTGGTTTTTGGCTGAAACACGTGGCAGCTCTTGGCTTTGCAGATAAAGTTTTTTATACCATCTTTATTATCCAACATAAAACATAGAACATTCATTCATACAGACTGGACATGAACATACATGAATTGAACACGAGAACAGATTGGTGCACCAGACATTGAACAAGACACAAAATGGGGGCAGAGTACTCCTGCTATTTGGGACAATTTCCTCCCTCATGATGCAGTTTTTATAACTACGGCAATCCGCCTGATTACTAATTTCCTTTTAATAAACACTTTCCTTTCTCACACCTAACAATGTAGCTTTTGCGAGCCACGGCCTACCGCCTGTGCCTAGCTCCTCTTAAGCTTCACTGCTGAACCTAAGTGAACCAGCGCTCGGGCTTAACGCTGTCTCAGCTTAGCCCATACCTTCTCCGGTATGAATTTCCTTTATCCTTTAATTATTCCATGGAGCTCCAAACCAGCAGTGTCTCTTCCAAAAATCCTTTGCCGTTTCTCAGTCCCGAGTTGGTTCGCCAAATGTTGTGTCCGGCCAGCAGATCACAGCCTGGGTTCTAGCCTGGAAAGGCATTTTGGAAACCTGGAAGAGAAGAGGGGCTAGGCGGCGAGAGAAAGGAATGTAGCTAAGACAACATTCTGATCAAAGCTCAATTTTACTATTTTCAAACACTCAGTTATAAAGGAAGGGGGAGGGAACCCGATTTCCCGCCAAGTAATCTCGGGGTCCAGTAGCAGGACGAACACGTGTGTGCCTCCAAGCAACAAAGTGGCAGGGTCCAGCAGTAGGCGTGGCAGGACGAATGAGCAGGTAGCTCCACCCTTGAGCAAGCAGGTTCAAGCAGGTGGGGGAAGGGAGACCACAAGAGGGCATGCAATGTTTTGCTGAAAACAGACACGAGAGAATATGTGATGTTTAGAAATAATATAAATATAACCCCACAAACAGTGAGAGGAGGCTCTTGCCTTGCTAGGACATGTAATGCTTATCTGGTTTCACTTATTTGCTGGTCTTTGCTAGTCTTTGTCTTCACTTTGTAAAAAGAAATGTGCCAAAAAACTTCTTGTGGTCTTCTGATTAATATTGGCAGCTTTTGCTGACTTGTGCAGATTTGGAGGAATCTCACTGTTTCTGTTGGATTGAGCCACCACTACTGATTCATGTTTGGTGTTTGCTATTGAACTGGACTGCTGGTACCCTGACAATGATGAGTGAAATTTCTCCAAGGAAGTTCTTCTAAACAGGTCCATAACCCCCTTTTCCTATCAACCTTCTTTCACCCCTACCTCTGGTTGATGGGCTAGAAGGGAGGTTGAAGCATTTAAGAAATATTAAACAAACAAACAAACAAACAAACAAACAAACTAGGTTTGGAAAAATCTAAGCCTAAACCACTATTATAAAGTGATGTGATTGACAGAACCAAATACAGTAGTGACACATGTTGGAACCATCAGCTAGGGTTGTCATGGTACTTACTGTTAAGATACTCAAGAGCTGTAGTAGAGAATATGGTCTTTCCTGTTGGAAGGTGAGTTGTTTCAACAGAAAAATGGAGTTTAAGAAAATTGGATGACAATTTTCAGGAGTGTTGGTAGTCATGGTGTGAAGATATGAAGCAGAGGTTGATGTTTTGGGAGCATAAAGGTGGATGTGGTACCTACCAAAGGGAGCTTACCCTAGTCTGGGCAGATGACTTTAAACATTCAGTACTAATGAATTCTACTGGTCTGGTGACTGGAGTCTGTTTCTCAAGGCAAGACTTCCAGAGATTTATATGGCTCTGTGCTGGACACCAAGCACCATCCTGCCCATCATGAAGCAGTCCTTGAAAGTCTGTCAGCACTGAGAGGCTGAGCTCTACTAGCCCCACACTTATTAATTTGAAAATTCAGATCCCACATGTTTCCCTTTGTTGCCAGAGATCCCTGTCCCTCAGCTATGTAGTCCACACCAGCTTAGAGCTTCCTCCATTTGGGAACCAAAGAGGCCCTTTATGTTCCAGTCAGTATGATGCAAGGAGAGGGGGCCAGAGTTGGTAGGAGCCAATGGAAAAGGTCTCTACCAAGCAGTGATGAGGACTCAGCATGGCCACCTTCTCCTTTCCTGCTTCCCGATCCTAATGTTTCCCTAGTGCCAGACACACCCCAATGCTCAAAATAAAGTACCACATAAGCTCTTGCCCTTGGCCAATCCAGCCACCGAGGATGAGGATGCTGATGTGAAGAGGTTTCCATCTGTGCAGTGCTGTGAGGACAGAGGAGGGGAGCTGTGCTTGGGAAAGAGCCTTCCTGTGGAAACATGTGTCCTGCAATTATGCAAGGCTATATGCTACCTCCACCCCTGCCAACTAAAGACACATTTGACTCTTTCCAGTGGCTTTCTCATTACATTTTATTCTTTCAATTGCTGGATCAAGAAATAATTTTTCTAACCCTGCTAATGATGTGGGAGTCTAGGAAATTCAGCCTCAGGAATATGGTAGAAGGCCTTGCATGTTAGTGAGGTTCTCCATGGTCCCTTCCATGTTGATGAGGTTCTCCATGGTCCCTTCCATGTTGATGAGGTTCTCCATGGTCCCTTCCATGTTGATGAGGTTCTCCATGGTCCCTTCCATGTTGATGAGGTTCTCCATGGTCCCTTCCATGATGGTAGGATTCCCCATGGTCATGAGTATGTAACTGGTGATTGTTTTTGCTCATCTAGCTCATTCACTTATTCAGTAAATTGTGAAGTGCTCCCTTGGGTCTTTTTCTTACTTTCCTCTCAAAGTCACTGCTGACACCGCTTGGTCAGGTTTAAGCACTGATGGCTGGCTCAAGAGTTTCCATTTTGTCTGGGTCTCTTTCTAACTTCTCTACCTCTCTCTGGCAGGAATCTTCTTTCTGTATATCTCTTAATGCAGA